>NC_086445.1:958970807-959220807 GCF_028390025.1 Pseudophryne corroboree | reverse complement strand
GTATATTCTGCAGAACACAAGTTCTTGATGTCCCAGTAATGCTAAAAAAATAAGAAAAATAAAAAGTACAATTAATGTAGAACATATGAAAAGTAATTTTAAAAAACAGAATGTGAAGATCATATTTGACATTAATATATATTAGACAACAATGATATTTTCTAAAGTATTCCATGGAATATTGTTTTTGTTTCTTTCTTGCACACTGTATCACCTGTTATACCCCAACCATACCACATAGCAGAATAAATTGACACCACTGTTGTCATTTATCTAGCACATTATATGTAGAGGCAGTGTCGCTGGAACAGGGGGAAAGGATGGGGTGAAAGGGGCAGCTTGCCCCCCCCAAACATGAGAGAAGCTCCCATGTACAGAAGGAGGGAAGGAGGCTGCAGGTATTGCATCACGCTCCCTGACCTGTCTGACTCCTACCGAGACTTTGTTTATCATGCAACTTTATTTAATACACACACAGACACTATTTAATTAGGCGGGAGTGCGATGCCGAAATTACATCACAATCTGAACTTGCCATGTGTGAACCGCTCTCCCTGGGTGGGAAATGTGGGCGGGCCTGTAAATGCTGATCTGCGTAAATGCAATCATTCCTTCATACGAGTGTAGTCAGAGCATCCAGATTAGGAAACGGTACAGTAAAGACCCGGGGCTGAGAAGTGACTGGAATGGATCATGGAGAATAGCAAAAATGATGCATGTGTGCGCTTAAAAATAATATATTGTATCAGGGGAATTAAATTAGCCGTGGTAAATATTTAGGCAAAAAAAATGGCTTTTTCACAATATTTAGCCTAATATTTTTTACAGGCAATTCAATTAATGTTCTTTTTTTGCTGAATAATGTACCTGTTTCCGTGCAAAAAATACAGGATCTGTAAGTTCCCAGAACAATGCGTTTCCATTATGTATTATGTATTTTGTTTCGCAGGTGAAACAAAATCTCTGATAACGCCGGTTATCGGCATCAAGTGAATGTTACCCCTTATAATCAATTATCCACAGTAATTGAATTACCCTCTATGTATCAATTTAATTTTTTATTGCCATTCATGTGATGCTGATCTCTGTCCAGCTGAAGAAAAGTTCACTTCATCATAAACCACAAGCGGACCCCTTTTCTGCCGCTCTATTTATACACAGTGTGCGGCAGTATCATTTCCCAAATTATGGTATTGCTGTCTCCATAGGTACATTCCCCACAGCGGAGACGGATCACAGAATAGATGCATGACAAACAATGTAAGTTAAGCTAAATGCAAGGAACTTGGTGCACAAAGAGCTTGGAAAACGTTTTTCACAGTAGAGCGGTGTGGGATATCCACATTAGAATTGTGTTACTACACTTCATTGCCCTAACCGTCGAGAAGCCATCCAGGTGGCTTTCAACAATGAATAAAAAAACCCTGAAATGAGTGGGAGTTTATACACTTTATTCATCGCTATATTGAAGGCTGTAAAGAAAAAAAGCTCCACAGTTCAGTTGGCGGTTATTTTCTATAAGTGAATGCGTCGCATGTTTAAAGCACTGCTAAAGTGAGTCCCTGAAGCAGCACAGCAGAGCATTTTAACATAACGTACCTATTTAACGTTATTCCGCATTATACAAAATGCCTGGAGAAGTCATTTTAATTTCAGTGACTGAAAATTGCTTTGTGCAAAATTACTGCTCAACTCCACTGAGTGGAGAAAATGGTGGCTGTGTTCATCTTTGTGCAGTCACGATAATAAAGGGAATTATCGTTACGTTTTATGTCTCCCATGCCTCTGTTATTATATTATGTTATTATTAAAGCAGAGAATTCCAATGTAGCGTGTTATTTTATGCATTTTTCTTTTCTTTTTTTTTCAAAATTACTGACAAGAACAGCAGCGGAATGTAACCTTTCTCTACATGCACTGTGTCTTCCCCGTCCTCAGGGCTTTTTGGAATGAAGGGGATAATGGGCCTTTACATCCAGTAATATGGCTTTTTTGCAGCCATATACAGGTTGAGTATCCCATATCCAAATATTCCGAAATACGAAATATTCCGAAATACGGACATTTTTTAGTGAGAGTGAGACAGTGAAACCTTTGTTTTTTGATGGCTCAATGTATACAAACTTTGTTTAATACACAAAGTTATTAAAAATATTGTATTAAATGACCTTCAGGCTGTGTGTATAAGGTGTATTTGAAACATACATGAATTGTGTGAATGTACACACACTTTGTTTAATGCACAAAGTTACAAAAAATATTGCCTACAATGGCCTTCAGGCTGTGTGTATAAGGTGTATATGTAACAAATGCATTCTGTGCTTAGATTTAGGTCCCAACACCATGATATCTCATTATGGTATTCAATTATTCCAAAATACGGAAAAATCCCATATCCAAAATACCTCTGGTCCCAAGCATTTTGGATAAGGGATACTCAACCTGTATTGAAGAGAGGTCCAGTTGCAGCTTAAGTCTTATAAAGCTGCTTTAATGCTATAACTAGCAGGCGGCCGGCTGTCGCCACTCATGTTAGTGCCGCTGTAAGGAATTAGCCACACATAGTGTGAGGTCAAGAACCTTCTCAACAACTACCTACGTAGATCACACAAGCTGTAGGAACACATCAGTGGACAGTGACAGGTGCTGAAAGGCAGGCACTGGGAGATACAAGCTTAGAGAGAACGAGATTGTCCATCGGTGGTGTAAAATTATTTGGACAGACTAAATTCCTTTAGAGTGGACCCATTACATTACCTATAGAAATTGGAGGTAGATATTTGGTTGGCTGTATAAATGGTCATGAAGCCGCAGGCAATGGGACCAATATGGATTTGGAAGCAATTTGGCTGTAATTTCTCTACCGTTACATGCATGGAGCTAAATGTACATATGCCAACTCATCATAGCCTGCAGTTCTATCCACACGCTCTCACTGGACTTATGCAAACTTCACATTATCACCCAGAAACACCCCCTGCAGTGGCAGGCAGCGGTGCAATGGAAAAGCATTCACTCTGCATTGCCTGTTTTAGTGTACGTTCGATTCTGTAGCAAGCGCAGAGAGAAAACACACACGATACGATCCACAAATGGGCGTTAGTTCAACTTTATATCGATCATTACTAATTGTTTTGCATCCATGAGGCACTTCACACGTCATTCCTGATCAGTGGGCACTTGAACCAGCTCTATTCAGTATCTGACTGGGGCATGAAGGGCCCACCGGGGAATGCTGTTGTAGGGGCCCATGCGTAGGAGTGTGGCCAGCCTCTACAAGGCATGGCCAGTAACCATAGAGGCCTGGCTAACCATTAGAGAGAGCATGAGTTGAGCTCCTTTATAAATATATATAGCAAATACTGATTATACTGTACATGCATGGTAATGTACCAGTTTAATAACAGTAATGCACTGGAGAAAATACACCATAGTCCTGTGCAGTATAATATGACATATTTATAATGTATAATTCAAGGTCATAATCTGGAACCTGATCCCTAGAGGGGGTGGTCCCTCAGACAGTGGGTTCCCCCCATCCCCCTTGCACTAGTCCTACCCTGGCCCTATTCCTGGTGCTAGATATCCATCCAAATCTCTGCATATGCTCTAATCAGTGTAGCTTGCAATTCTGTCTACACACCCTATCTGATTTCAGCCTATGTACAGGTGCCCTGTTGCCCCCCAGTGATAACCATCCATCCACAGGTGGGTGCATCTGAATTGCCTACAACTTACCTGTAGTGGCTCATAGTTGCATTTGGTCACCTATAGAGCCTGCACAGTGATAAAGATAGCAAGATCTGACCCCAATATGTGCAGAGAACCACATTACAATGTTACCTCACACCTGGTCAATACCTCCCTGTCAGTAAATACAACCTTTTGCAGATTTCTTCTAAAATAATACTGAACTTAGCCTCATTTATGACCTGTGTTTGTGTGAAGACTGTTGTTACATAGCTCAGAATAGAATTATGGAAGTGCAACATGAAAGAGCAAAACAGGTCTTCTATAAAGCAGGAGATGAGACCTGAAGACCGCCATCTTGGAGGTGGTGCAAAATGGAAGTCCTTTTGCAGCGTCTAATTGGTTTTAGTTCCATCTAAATGGCAGACCATCAACCTTCAGTGAATGCAGAATACCTGTACCTGTAAAGCACATTTTCTGCAGGAAAAAAATTGTTATATTATTGCTGATTTTTTTATTTTTGAATAAACCCCATTTACTGACTGCACTGTTCACACGAAGATTGGAAGTATCAGTTATTATTTGGCAGCTCAGCAGTCTAATGCGTAGGTGAAATATATCTTTTACATGTCATATAAACGGTTTTAATTGGTGGGGGCTGTCTGGAAAAGCCTGACACCAGCAGGAAATGTGACAATCCCATCCACTCGTAATGTACTTTACAGCGCTCGACACCTTGCCCAATCTATTTCATGCCACAATCCCCAGCAACTCCCGAGTACTTAATAGCACATATAAAGTTAAACTACCACCAGTGGGACCAATTGCTCAGCGCAGAGAGATAGAACTTTATCCTGTTTTGTTGACATAGCCTTTCCATAGACTGCTGCATTACGGCACTTTATGCCCTCTACGATACAACCGTCCACCTTCTTTCTTTCAGTGTTCATTAGTTGCGGTGGCCTTTCTAAACTCAATCCCTCAGGAGCGGCAGTGATTGTGACAGATGGCATCGGAGCAGAATTTCACTGGGGTATTGCTTCCCTCACTCTGTCTTTGTCTTTTCTTTTTCCATTCAGATGCTAGATTCCCATACGTAAACACCCCAGAGAGACCTAAATTGCTGTACTTACTTACAGTGCTCTTCACAGAACACTTGTCAGAGCATAGGTAGCAGGTAAATATAAACCCGCTAAACATTTGGCCCCTTTAATGTGTGTTTCCATTTATTTAGTGCAGAGGATTGATATAATTTTCATTCCCTCTTTTTTTTGCTGGGCTAAGTCTTTTTATTTCTTCAATTGCGGTTTGTATATGCAGAGGCAGCCCCGGATTATCAAAGGGTAGGATGGGTCTACAGTTCCAGGCCTCCACATAAAAATAGGTTCTTTGCCCAGCTGGCCACATGGTCAGACATAAATTATAAGTATTAAAATTGTATTTTTATTTTCCTCATAAAATGATACAATTTCTCTGCTTTTACGTATTTGAGCAGACATTGGGGCAGTCCACGGTCACAGCTCCTCTACTTCTCACAATAGGTCCTTGATCATTTGCAGATCCAGGCCCTTGTGACGCTTAATCCATCTCTGTGCAGATGGGGTAGAGTTTAGTTTACATTCTGTGATGCCCCTTACTACTGCTACCTACAGTATTTAGCCCAGTGGAAAACATGCAACAATGATCTTGATTTAATATACTGTAAGCTCATCTAAGATCTGTGAAAAAAAGCACAGATATCCATTTTTTTTTTAAAGTGGAGGAGTTATAATCAGCCTACTCCCTACCTTCATCCACATGGCTCACCCAGTAGCGATATAGGTTAAAAAAAAACCAACAAACATTGTGATAACGGTCTACTCAATCAAGTATGGGGGTGGGGCTTGGTAATGTGACACACGGCATGGCTTAGCGACACAGGGGCCAGGTAATATCCGTGCCCCCTGTGTTGGGAAAGAAAATGAATCTATTGCTGACCGACAGCCACATGGCCAGATTAACAATTGGGCAGATGGAGCTCCAGCTCGAGGCCTACACATAAAAATAGGGCCACTACCAGCTGGCCACACGACCGGCCATAAATCAAAAGTATTCAAATTGCATTACTATTTTCCACCAAAAATAAAAATTAAAAAATATGTAATTTTTGTACTTTTATATACTTAGGGAGATATTGGGGCTTATAGTGTATGGGGTCTACATGCCTACATGACCTTGGCCTCACCTCCTCTACTTCTCATAATAGCCTCTTGAACATTTTCAGACCCAGGCCCATAAGGCCCCTAATCCGGCCCTGGGCAGCTACCGACGTCTAAATACCGATGACCGGAATCCCGATCCTTCTTTCAGCGAGATGCACTCGCATCCCGCCACAGGGGGGGGGGGGATTTGGTTTAGCCATTAGAAAGGGGGGTTAGGGTTCAGGGATGGGAAGGTTAGGGTTAGGTACCAGGGAGGGAAGGGTAGGGTTAGGCACTTTACAGGGGAGGTAAGAGTTAGGCAGCAAGCGTAGAGGGTTAGGTTTAGGCAGCGGGGAAGGGAGGGTTAGGGTTAGGCACCAAGCGGGGAGGGTTTGGGTTAGGCACCCACAAGGGAGGGTTAGGGTAGGGAACAGGTGAGGGTTAGGAGGCTTACTGGGGGGCTGTCGGGATTCTGATGGACGAGATGCTGCTGTCGGTATTCTGATTGCCGGTATCCCGTCCATCGGGAAATCATACTGAACCCGTATCGTTATCTGATCATATAGAAGAACGGCACATATTCTCACATTAGGATTAATTAACAAGATGTCTTTATAGACTGTGTAGGAGTCTGTACTATTTACAGCAGCAGCAGCCCCTATGGGTGCACGGACTCTTCTCTGCCGGAGTAACATCCACGCTATCTATAACATGAAGTAGGATAACACCTTCAGAACTTAGGCGATGCTGTGCTATGTTTTGATGATGCCTTATAGATGAGTAGATTCTGGAGCAGCCTGAGTTTACTGGACTGACATTTGCTTTGCAGTAACAAGCCGCCACAGTATGGTGCCAAGGGGGCTTTTGGGTTTGATTTAAGAGAGCTGACACTGACGGCTTGTTATTTCATATCTCTGAGCTGTCAGGGAGACATCTGATGTCAGCATAAAAATCTTTAAATCACCGCAAAACTCGCATCTTTTGATGTCCATAAAACAAAAAAAATAAAAAATAAAAATCAGATGTTCCCCCATCTAGTTGCCTATACTGACAGACGAACAAAAGGACTTGTCATTTAACTGGGGCACATCATATCTTTTCTGTACCAACTCAGGAGCTTGTTCTCTACCTAGAACGCAGGAAATCTTTTTTCCTTTCATGTGGCTTATTATTTCCTGTCTGTTTGTCGAGGTATCTGTATTGCTAATTATTCAAATGACATACTGTATGTCCTACATCGTGCACATGGTAGGATAGCATATTGTTGTAATACATCTTTCAGTCATTTATTATTCAATTTCATTTCTTTTACATTTTATAATTTTAATATTTTATAATTAAGAACGTGAGATAAATTAGTAGAGTGGTACTGATGTAGAGTTGACTGTACGAGGAGAACTAAAGGGGTCTATTCATGATGCAGTGAAAAGTGTGGAGAAGTGAGCCAGTGGAGAAGTTGTCTATGGCAACCAATCAGCATTGAAGTAACATTTATAATTTGCATACTAATCAGTTGTACGGAGCAGCTGATTGGGCAACTTCTCCACAGGCTCATTTCTCCACTCTTTCCACTGCTTCATGTATAGACCCCTTAGTTCTCCCAGTGCATGCACAAAATTGGTACTTGCAGCTACGAACTATGCAGTGGTGTATGCATTTAGTTCTTACAGCTATAGGGGAAGAGCTGTGATGGGACATACTCACATAGCCGAAGTTCAGTGAGGGCGTGTTACAGTATATTGCTGGAACCGCATACTCTGCAGACGTAAGTGAAAATACACTTTCGGAGGACTACCTTTAACGCCTATAGGATAAGTGCAAATAAAATTTACTTGGGTCTCATGTATCATATTTGTGTACCCAGAGGTGTCACTAGGGTGTTCAGATCGCAACCAGGTGTCAACCTCCGAGGGGGTAACACCAAAATACCGGCTCCTCCTCAGTGAGTGGGAGCTGAGTGCTTCACTGTGACATTATCGTGCAGTCGGTAGTCCAAGGAGAGTCTCTGGGGGCAACTGAAGCATTTCCTGAAGTGCTGGGCACACCTCTGGAGTGATGAAAATGGGTGAGGTGCCGCAAAGCCATACCCATTTGTGTGTGTGTGGGGGGGGGGGGGGGGGGGGGGTGGTGATGCTTTGGCACACTGGGTGTTATCAACCCCTGTGTATACCTATTGTAATTTGGCAATAATTAAACTAATTACTGTAAATGTACAAAGATGTACAAAGATATACATTATTTTCCCTGTGTACCTAACTTTTTTTTACAGTATATATTTCATTTGCAAACGTCAGAAGAGTAATAATAAATAATTTGCATTGCAGGTTAATAGAGAATACAAAGGACCTCTTAAATTAACGGAATAAAATGTAGTTATTTTTCCCATTAACTATTGGGTGAGGTAATTTTTTCACAATCTTTTGGCCAATGCTTAAAATGGACAAATGTCATAATTGTCTCTCATCTCGCGTACAAATAAAGTTTCACAATAAATGGAGGGATCTAAAGGGCACCAGTTTGCTGAACACAGATACTTCTTAATAGCCAGTTTTCCCACCGTAACGACCAATTGCGAGCATTTAGCTGTGATTAAAGGAGATTGAACGAGATAATCCTGCAGAGTGAGCAGCTTCAACCAGCTCAGACACATCTTCAGGGAAATGGACCAGCTCAGCACCAGTTAAATCCTCCATCATTTCCCCTGAGTTGTGTTGTGTCACTGCATTCCCCTAGCCGTCCCTTGTGTTTATCAGACTACATTATAATTCTTTAATAACTGCTATTGGATTTGTGGAAAGATTATGTCATCCAGCTGTTTGGGAATCCATTTAAGCTTGGTGCCATGGCATCAAGCACTGGAGAGGCATGCTATCATGTATTTGTTTTGCAAATACATGCGTTTGTACTTTGTTGGTGAATGGGGGCTTTTTTATCAAACGAGTGGAGATTACCGAGCTCTCTAACGGGATAACATTGTGATTAACATTTCAAATAATATGCAATGTGTTTTAGGGGAATTTTCAAGAAACTGCCACACCTGGCAGCAGTGTATAGTTTGTAGAGCCTAATAGAGTAGATAACCTTCTAAAGAGGCAAAAAGTAACCTATCAAATACAAGCTACATCATTAGGCTCCGCCCCCATCACAGGGACATTTTTGTGATTTGCAGGTCCACAGGGAGGGGCAGGACTAAAATAACACGATGCCGCTGGAGACGTCAGAAGATAAAATATGCCTCCTGTTGGCAATGCAGATCCCAGTGCAGAGTCTGAAGATGTAGCATTGGATCACCATCGCGACCATTGGTCGCAGCCATCATGTGCCCATTTTGCAAAAAGGTTCCCATTCCTCCCATGCCCCCAAACAGCTGTAGCGTGTCAGTCATTCTGCGGCTTAGGGCACTGCAAGCGGTCTTGCAGACAGTACAAGGCTGGCATATGCTTAGTACATACAACTCTGAATCAGGCTCTACATACCCTATGCATCCAAAGAAGATGATCATTAAAACTTTTATAACCATTTTAGTGACTTTGTGGGAGAATTATCAAACATTCTAAAGAGGTAGGGTCGGGAAGTTACCGATGGCCTCCAATCATATTCTAATGGTTATTTTATAGAATGTACTTGATAAATTATAGTTACAAGCTGATTGGATGCTATGGGAAACTTCTCCACTTCTCCTTTCTTTTTTCTTTGAAAGTTTGATACATCTCCGCCTAAGGTTCTTGTTGGTTACCGCACTGAAGTACTGTATAACTGATGACTGAATGTTGATAAAGGGGTTAGCCACCTTAAAAGCACAAGCTGAGTCACACAATTTCAATAATTTGCTGTTTTAGGAACCCTTTAAATATTGATGCCCTAGGCAACTGCCTGGTTCACTGAATTGTCGCACATGTGCAGTTTTCTGGGGAGAAGGAGGTAGGGATTTCACATTCTCAGGCAACAGTGTTAACTGATTTATACCTACCCTCATTGGCGTCTACTATCACAAGCTGATGAAACTCTTTCTCTGTGGCAGAATATTAAAATTGACTACTTTACGCGGTCTCTGACATGTCCACTTCTTTTTCATGTAAGCAGACATAAATGATTGAATAAAAGGTTGCAGATAACATGGAAAGAAGATTGTGGGGTATATTTACTGTACTACGGTGTGAGTGATGTTGCCCATAGCAACTAATCAGAACTATTATCTTCTAGAAGCAGCTAGATAAATATTAAGTGGAATCTGATTGGTTGCTATAAGTAACATCACCAGTTCTAAAAAAACTCACGCCTTAGTAAATATACCCAGGTGAGTGGGTACATACTGTATTTGATTCCATTAGCATTCAAAATTCCAAATGAAATGCAAAAGGAATCAAGTATTTGTATATTCCAAGAAAAAGAGCAGTAGTTAGTAAAAAGATGTTGTAGAATTACCTTAAAGTATACCTGTCACGGACTTGCAGCTGATTTGACAACATGGTTGGTGCAGTGGTTAGCATTACTGCCTCAAAGCCCTGAGCTCACGAGTTTAAATCTTTACAGTAAGCTATATGTGTGGAGTTTGTATGTTCTCCCAGAAAATCTGTGTTAGAGAGGATGTAAATTGTAAGATTCAATTGGGCGGGGACTTGTGAGAATGACTGAAATATTCTCTGTAAAGAGCTGTGTAATACAATATGTTTGCTATAGAAAATTATAAATAAGTAATAAAATACCAATATATTAATAGCAAAAGAGCACAGAAGCCAGGATGTAATAAAGTCTGAGTTTGGCGCCGTGCGGGGTGCCGGCCGAACTGAGTTCGGCTGGTAGCCCACACAGCCGCGAAATTCGGACTTTATTACATTACCACCCCCACCCCCCCACCCCCCTACCCCAGAAAAAAAAAATTCCCCTGTACCATCACTAGCTCCTGGAGAATTAATAGGCTGTGTTGTTAAGAATATTGGTTGACCTCATAAAATGATTGGCTCCTAAGCAAACAATTACTGTCTATTATGGGATATCTTTAAGTATTGTTTTTTTAATTGTGCAACTTAATTTTAATATTAATCTAATATATAACCTTAGGAATGACGAGAACAGTCAGCACAGTGTAATAAGGGGAATAGCATAAAATCATGAGAGGAAAAGGGAAGAATGGGTGTATTCATTAACAAATTGCACAATTGCAAATATGCAGCAACCTGAGATAGCCAATCAAACATCATTCATTGTCCACCGTGCATTAAAGCAATCAAAGCTAACTGTTGGTTGATTGCTAGGAGCTCATTTGCATTTTCTTAGTAAACAACCCTTAATGCAGAGGTTTCCATATGCGGTCCTCAAGGCACCCTAATGGTCCAGATTTTAAGGATATCCATGCTTGGCCACAGGTGACATAGGGCCCAATTCAGCATGAATTGTAGTTTTGCTAAAAGTTGCAAAACTGCAACTCTGTTTGTTAGCATGCGGGGGGCCACCCAGCACAGGGCAAGGCCACCCCACATGCCAGGTCCTGCCCCCCCTGCTAACATGCGAGCGCATCGCTATACAGCATGATTAGGGTTGCCCCTGCCTACACAGCCTAGCTGCGAAGGCAGTTGAAGGGCATACATCTTTTGGGTTGCAGCGGCTGTTTGTGAGATCATGCAGACACCGCGGCCCGCCTCTGTTGTCTGGTCCGTGCCCCCCAAACGGTGTGCCAACACCCACAACATGCGGCATTGACGCACCGTCGACGCCCCTGTGGCTTTTAAACTGAGATTGCATGCGCAGAAGTGCGGAAATGGACAAATAGCAATTTCCACACTTCTGCGGGACTTACTGAATTAGCCCCTTAATCAGGGTCTGATTAAAGGTTCCAGCTGCCATACTGTAGGCTAATACAGAAGTGACCGCAACCTCCCCCCCTTCCCCATCACCAAATTTTTACGCTCACATTCAGCTAAAAATCTGTAACAGGCTCGGGTCTCCGCTCCATTCATATTGGCACTTACCGCCCTAGCAGTGCTGGGAGTAGCATCAATCTCCTCTTCCCGGCGTCCCTGCCTCGGTGACACCGGCAATCCCAGTAGGCACCGCTGCTCCCACAGTTCCCGGGGGAGATCTCATGAGACCTTGCTTGGCCCCAACTCCAGTGGCACCAGGAAGTGCTCCCATCCCAGAGCTGTCTAATGTGCCAGAGTTGCACCCCTAGAACCCAGCGTTCTAGGCTGCAGCCTTATCAACCTATTGGTTAATCAGGCCCTGCCCTTATTTAGTACCTCAGTCAATTTGATTTAACCATCTGTGCTGAGCTATGGATATACTTACAACCTGGACCGTTAGGGTGTCTTGAGGAACGAATTTGGGAACCTCTGCCTTAATGTGTTCTACCAATAATTATTTCCACATAATAACTATATTAAATGAAAGATTATCTGATTTTCTCTATCGTCCTAGTGGATGCTGGGGTTCCTGAAAGGACCATGGGGAATAGCGGCTCCGCAGGAGACAGGGCACAAAAGTAAAGCTTTCCGATCAGGTGGTGTGCACTGGCTCCTCCCCCTATGACCCTCCTCCAAGCCAGTTAGATTTTTGTGCCCGGCCGAGAAGGGTGCAATCTAGGTGGCTCTCCTAAAGAGCTGCTTAGAGAAAGTTTAGCTTAAGTTTTTTATTTTACAGTGAGTCCTGCTGGCAACAGGATCACTGCAACGAGGGACTTAGGGGAGAAGAAGTGAACTCACCTGCGTGCAGGATGGATTGGCTTCTTGGCTACTGGACATCAGCTCCAGAGGGACGATCACAGGTACAGCCTGGATGGTCACCGGAGCCTCGCCGCCGGCCCCCTTGCAGATGCTGAAACATGAAGAGGTCCAGAATCGGCGGCAGAAGACTCCTCAGTCTTCTAAAGGTAGCGCACAGCACTGCAGCTGTGCGCCATTTTCCTCTCAGCACACTTCACACGGCAGTCACTGAGGGTGCAGGGCGCTGGGAGGGGAGCGCCCTGGGAGGCAAATGAAAACCTATTTGGCTAAAAAATACCTCACATATAGCCTCCGGGGCTATATGGAGATATTTAACCCCTGCCAGAATACACTAAAGAGCGGGAGACGAGCCCGCCGGAAAAGGGGCGGGGCCTATCTCCTCAGCACACAGCGCCATTTTCCTTACACAGCTCCGCTGGTCAGGACGGCTCCCAGGTCTCTCCCCTGCACTGCACTACAGAAACAGGGTAAAACAAGAGAGGGGGGGCAAAATAGTGGCAAAAATTATATTATAAAAGCAGCTATACAGGGAGCACTTATTATAAGGCTATCCCTGTCATATATAGCGCTTTTGGTGTGTGCTGGCAAACTCTCCCTCTGTCTCCCCAAAGGGCTAGTGGGGTCCTGTCTTCGTTAAGAGCATTCCCTGTGTGTCTGCTGTGTGTCGGTACGTGTGTGTCGACATGTATGAGGACGATATTGGTGTGGAGGCGGAGCAATTGCCAAATATGGGGATGTCACCTCCTAGGGGGTCGACACCAGAATGGATGCCTTTATTTATGGAATTACGGGATAGTGTCAACACGCTAAAGCAGTCGTTTGTCGACATGAGACGGCCGGACAATCAGTTAGTGCCTGTCCAGGCGCCTCAAACACCGTCAGGGGCTGTAAAACGCCCTTTGCCTCAGTCGGTCGACACAGACCCAGACACAGGCACTGATTCCAGTGGCGACGGTGACGAATCAACCGTATTTTCCAGTAGGGCCACACGTTATATGATTTTGGCAATGAAGGAGGCGTTACATTTAGCTGATACTACTGGTACCACTAAACAGGGTATTATGTGGGGTGTGAAAAAACTACCTATAGTTTTTCCTGAATCAGAAGAACTAAATGATGTATGTGATGAAGCGTGGGTTGCCCCCGATAAAAAGATGCTAATTTCAAAGAAGTTATTAGCTTTATACCCTTTCCCGTCAGAGGTTAGGGCGCGCTGGGAAACACCTCCTTGGGTGGATAAGGCGCTCACACGCTTATCTAAACAAGTGGCGTTACCCTCTCCTGAGACAGCCGCACTTAAAGATCCAACAGATAGGAGGATGGAAAATATCCAAAAAAGTATATACACACATACAGGTGTTATACTACGACCAGCTATAGCGTCAGCCTGGATGTGCAGTGCTGGAGTAGTTTGGTCAGAGTCCCTGATTGAAAATATTGATACCCTGGATAGGGACAATGTTTTACTGTCTTTAGAGCAAATAAAGGATGCATTTCTTTATATGCGTGATGCACAGAGGGATATCTGCACACTGGCATCACGGGTAAGTGCTATGTCCATTTCGGCCAGAAGAAGTTTATGGACGCGACAGTGGTCAGGCGATGCGGACTCAAAACGGCATATGGAAGTTTTGCCGTATAAAGGGGAGGAGTTATTTGGAGTCGGTCTATCAGATTTGGTGGCCACGGCTACAGCCGGGAAATCCACCTTTTTACCTCAAGCTACTCCCCAACAGAAAAAGACACCGACTTTTCAACCGCAGTCCTTTCGTTCCTTTAAAAACAAGAGAGCAAAGGGATATTCATATCTGCCACGAGGCAGAGGAAGGGGGAAGAGACACCAACAGGCAGCTCCTTCCCAGGAACAGAAGCCCTCCCCCGCTTCTACAAAAGCCTCAGCATGACGCTGGGGCTTCTCAAGCGGACTCGGGGGCGGTGGGCGGTCGTCTCAAGCATTTCAGCGCGCAGTGGGCTCACTCGCAGGTAGATCCCTGGATCCTGCAGATAATATCTCAGGGGTACAGGTTGGAACTAGAGACAGATCCGCCTCGCCGTTTCCTGAAGTCTGCTTTACCAACGTCCCCCTCCGAAAGGGAGACGGTTTTGGAAGCCATTCACAAGCTGTACTCTCAGCAGGTGATAGTCAAGGTACCTCTTCTACAACAGGGAAAGGGGTATTATTCCACTCTATTTGTGGTACCGAAGCCGGACGGCTCGGTAAGACCTATTCTAAATCTGAAGTCCTTGAACCTGTACATAAAGAAGTTCAAGTTCAAAATGGAGTCACTCAGAGCAGTGATAGCGAACCTGGAAGAAGGGGACTTTATGGTGGCCTTGGACATCAAGGATGCGTACCTCCACGTTCCAATTTACCCCTCACACCAGGGGTACCTCAGGTTCGTTGTACAAAACTGTCACTATCAGTTTCAGACGCTGCCGTTCAAATTGTCCACAGCACCTCGGGTCTTTACAAAGGTAATGGCCGAGATGATGATTCTTCTTCGAAGAAAAGGCGTATTAATTATCCCATACTTGGACGATCTCCTAATAAGGGCAAGGTCCAGAGAACAGCTAGAGAGGGGATTAGCACTGTCTCAAGAAGTGCTAAAACAACACGGCTGGATTCTGAATATTCCAAAATCCCAGTTAATGCCGACAACTCGTCTGCTGTTCCTAGGGATGATTCTGGACACGGTTCAGAAAAAGGTTTTTCTCCCGGAGGAAAAAGCCAAGGAGTTGTCCGAGCTTGTCAGGAACCTCCTAAAACCAGGAAAGGTGTCTGTACATCAATGCACAAGAGTCCTGGGAAAAATGGTGGCTTCTTACGAAGCAATTCCATTCGGCAGATTCCATGCACGAATTTTCCAGAGGGATCTGTTAGACAAATGGTCAGGGTCGCATCTTCAGATGCACCAGCGGATAACCCTGTCTCCAAGGACAAGGGTATCTCTTCTGTGGTGGTTGCAGAGTGCTCATCTATTGGAGGGCCGCAGATTCGGCATACAGGATTGGATCCTGGTGACCACGGACGCCAGCCTGAGAGGCTGGGGAGCAGTCACACAAGGAAGAAACTTCCAGGGAGTGTGGACGAGCCTGGAAACGTCTCTTCACATAAACATTCTGGAACTAAGAGCAATCTACAATGCTCTAAGCCAGGCAGAACCTCTGCTTCAAGGAAAACCGGTGTTGATCCAGTCGGACAACATCACGGCAGTCGCCCATGTGAACAGACAGGGCGGCACAAGAAGCAGGAGTGCAATGGCAGAAGCTGCAAGGATTCTTCGCTGGGCAGAGAATCATGTGATAGCACTGTCAGCAGTGTTCATCCCGGGAGTGGACAACTGGGAAGCAGACTTCCTCAGCAGACACGACCTTCACCCGGGAGAGTGGGGACTTCATCCGGAAGTCTTCCACATGCTGGTAACCCGTTGGGAAAGACCAACGGTGGACATGATGGCGTCTCGCCTCAACAAAAAACTGGACAGGTATTGCGCCAGGTCAAGAGATCCGCAGGCAATAGCTGTGGACGCGCTGGTAACGCCTTGGGTGTACCAGTCGGTGTATGTGTTTCCTCCTCTGCCTCTCATACCAAAAGTATTGAGAATTATACGGCAAAGAGGCGTAAGAACGATACTAGTGGTTCCGGATTGGCCAAGAAGGACTTGGTACCCGGAACTTCAAGAGATGATCACGGAAGATCCGTGGCCTCTACCTCTAAGGAGGGACTTGCTTCAGCAGGGTCCCTGTCTGTTTCAAGACTTACCGCGGCTGCGTTTGACGGCATGGCGGTTGAACGCCGGATCCTAAAGGAAAAAGGCATGCCGGAAGAAGTCATTCCTACTTTGATTAAAGCAAGGAAGGAAGTAACCGTGCAACACTATCACCGCATTTGGCGAAGATATGTTGCGTGGTGCGAGGATCGGAGTGCTCCGACGGAGGAATTTCAACTGGGTCGATTCCTACATTTCCTGCAATCAGGATTGTCTATGGGTCTCAAATTGGGATCTATTAAGGTTCAAATTTCGGCCCTGTCGATTTTCTTTCAAAAAGAATTGGCTTCAGTTCCTGAAGTCCAGACTTTTGTTAAGGGAGTGCTGCATATACAGCCTCCTGTGGTGCCTCCAGTGGCACCGTGGGATCTCAATGTGGTTTTGGAATTTCTAAAATCTCATTGGTTTGAACCACTAAAAAAGGTGGATTTAAAATATCTCACATGGAAAGTGACCATGTTACTAGCCCTGGCTTCGGCCAGGAGAGTGTCAGAACTGGCAGCTTTATCTTACAAAAGCCCATATCTGATTTTCCATTCGGACAGGGCAGAACTGCGGACTCGTCCGCATTTTCTCCCTAAGGTGGTGTCAGCATTTCATCTGAACCAGCCTATTGTAGTGCCTGCGGCTACAAGTGACTTGGAGGACTCCAAGTTACTGGACGTTGTCAGAGCATTAAAAATATATATTGCAAGGACAGCTGGAGTCAGAAAATCTGACTCGTTGTTTATATTGTATGCACCCAACAAGATGGGTGCTCCTGCGTCTAAGCAGACGATTGCTCGTTGGATCTGTAGCACAATCCAACTTGCACATTCTGTGGCAGGCCTGCCACAGCCTAAATCTGTAAAGGCCCACTCCACAAGGAAGGTGGGCTCATCTTGGGCGGCTGCCCGAGGGGTCTCGGCATTACAACTTTGCCGAGCAGCTACGTGGTCAGGGGAGAACACGTTTGTAAAATTTTACAAATTTGATACTCTGGCTAAGGAGGACCTGGAGTTCTCTCATTCGGTGCTGCAGAGTCATCCGCACTCTCCCGCCCGTTTGGGAGCTTTGGTATAATCCCCATGGTCCTTTCAGGAACCCCAGCATCCACTAGGACGATAGAGAAAATAAGAATTTACTTACCGATAATTCTATTTCTCGGAGTCCGTAGTGGATGCTGGGCGCCCATCCCAAGTGCGGATTATCTGCAATAATTGTACATAGTTATTGTTAACTAATTCGGGTTATTGTTAAGAAGCCATCTTTCAGAGGCTCCTCTGTTATCATACTGTTAACTGGTTTTGATCACAAGTTGTACGGTGTGATTGGTGTGGCTGGTATGAGTCTTACCCGGGATTCAAAATTCCTCCCTTATTGTGTACGCTCGTCCGGGCACAGTACCTAACTGGCTTGGAGGAGGGTCATAGGGGGAGGAGCCAGTGCACACCACCTGATCGGAAAGCTTTACTTTTGTGCCCTGTCTCCTGCGGAGCCGCTATTCCCCATGGTCCTTTCAGGAACCCCAGCATCCACTACGGACTCCGAGAAATAGAATTATCGGTAAGTAAATTCTTATTATTTTCTCATCTGGAAACTAGGCATACTGTACTTTCCCAATTCATTAGTCAAAATGTTTAAGGCCAGTAAATGGTGATCTTTAACTGGAAAGGGGGCAATTCCTTATACGAAATGGATGGGGTTTGGACAGATCGGGCATGTTTAAGACAGTGTTTGACAAACTTGGTCCTAAATAGCCTCCATATAGTCCAGGTTTTAAGGATAGCTAAGCTTGAGCACAGGTCACTTAATTAGTACCTGAGTTATTTTGATTAACCCTCTGTGCTCAAACATGGTTATCTTTAAAACCTGGAATGTAGTGGGTCCTTTCGGACTCAGTTTGGGAAAGTGGTACTGAGTATGTTTTTTGTTTATTTTATTCCGATTTCCTGTCAGCAATGTTGGCATATATGAATGGAGTGTCAGTTCTGTGTTACTGATTATCCGATAACAAGCTTTGAGTATGGATCCAAACAATAATTGAGATAGTACATTTCAACAATTTATTTATTATACTCTTTATATTACATGGACGATGTATAGAAACCGTCCTCCTCTGTGAGATACCGCTTCTGCGAATCAATACAGTGTCCAGAAGCATCATTAGGATGAAGTATAAATAGATCATTCAGTCATTTTCCTGTCAGTTCCGGAGACAAGCTGTCCATCCCATCATATTAGCCTTCACAGTCCAAACTGACAGGAGTAGAAGCCCTGGAGCATTATGTATTAGGGTCGTCCCCTCAGATGTAGAGGAAGCCTAGCACAGACATTCAGGAAACCTGGAACGCAGCTCCCTATACATTGCCTCATGACATCAGTGTGTACGGCGTGCTCTCATCAATTTTCTCTTATCAAAGGCTCACTTGACCACCTCGCTTAATGAATTAATTACAAGTAATGAAATAAAAGGTGAGCATGGACAGCTAGTAAATGAAGAACGTGTAAATAATATCTGAGGAAGGAAGGAATTTCAGCTCGCAGCCTATTGCCTCAGGGAGCCAGTTTAATGGGTGAACGTGAAGCCTTTTACATCATATTGTTAATGACATTTTGAGGACATCTGCAGTTGGTTGGACGAGAACAATAAGATGAGGCATTCTCGGGATGTGGTTTATTTTTACTTCATTAAAATAAGGGAAATTATTCTCTTTACAATGAAAGCCTAGATAAATCATCCTCTTGGCACACAGTGTTTTCTTTTAGAGACTTTCATCCAAGAATGACTGGGGCACGGTTCCTGCAAACAAGACAATTTTGTCTCCCTTTCTTCTGCCTTTATCTATATAACAACACATGCCAGAGGCCTCATTTAAGTGGCTGATTGAATATCTCTGTTTTCATACAGCATGGTTGCCCTATCCCAGGGTGCCCTTCTAGTTAAGTCTTTCGTGTAATAATAAACAGAGAGCCGGGTTGGTAGCCGAGTACAGAGACGGAATACTTTGCACACTGTGTCACAGAACAGTAATTGTATTACAATCACTCAGGGCTAGAGGTGGGCGAATTAGGGATGAAAGGGCCTGGTTGACATTGGCGGTAAGATATAGCATGGCAATAGGTACATGCTAGGACATAAGTATATTGCAAATATGGCTCTAATAATAAGGTTCTGGAGATAGTCCCCACTTTAAAATGTTGGGTCCATAAATAATCAGATGACATGGTCAGTAACATGCCTTTTCTACAGTGTGGATAAAGAGGTTACAACAGAGTTTATTTCTCACTAAATTAAATCCTGTATGTAGAAAGCATAAAAAACTACGAAGCATTAAATTAATCTTGTACAGAAACTACTATAATAGTACAATAGTTATAAGCAGGGCCGGTGCTAGGGTGTTCGGCGCCCCCCTGCAAACTATAAATTTGCGACCTCCCATATTCCTTTGGCACGCACCGGGCATAGGGGTGTGGTCTCACAAGTAAGGAGCATGGCCACACAACAGTACCCCCATTTAAAATTACGCCACAATGTAGCACAATCTTATTAATCTTATACGTAATGCCCCACCCGTAGTAGTAGCGTCCTTATATGTAATGCACCCCAGTAGTAGTAGCGTCCTTATATGTAATGCACCCCAGTAGTAGTAGCGTCCTTATACATAATGCCCCCCAGTAGTAGTAGCATCCTTATACATAATGCCCCCCCAGTAGTAGTAGCGTCCTTATACATAATGCCCCCCAGTAGTAGTAGTAGCGTCCTTAAACATAATGCCCCCCCAGTAGTAGTAGCGTCCTTATAAGGGAAGGTTAGGGTTGGGCAGTAAGGGGGGGAGAGTTAGGGTTAGGCTGTGGTGAGGGAGGGTTAGGTTGTGGAGGGGTGGGTGGGACGGTTAGACGGTGGAGGGTTAGACAGAGAGGGTTAGGATACTTGCCTCCCATGTATCAGGATTCTGTGTATGGGGGATGCCGCTGTCGGTCTTTTGGCCGCCATCATCCCTATGTCATCACATATAAAGCATATGCCACTACAGTATTGTGTGAGTAAACATAATAATAAATACATTTTTGTAAAAAGCAGTCAGAGTGTGCAGTCAGTTGCATAATATACACTGTATTCTGGTGTAAGCGGACTCAGATCCACAGTTCAGCCCCACATACATAAGTTAATATCTGACACTGCACAGGTAAGCACTGGCTGTTTTTTGGTCTATTGCTATTTACTACACTTGCAAAAGCTGGTACCTTGCGGTGGCCAGATGGGTTTGCAGGGTCCGTGTGTTCTTGAACCCCAGTATGCTTCCAAGTGCTAACAGCATGGTCCACTACCCGTACACCCCCAAGAATCTAGCGGTCGGGGGAGGGGTGGTTGCTTTAAGCAGCGGCTGTTCTGTCTAGCGGGTGGGAGGGGGGTGTTCTATCCTCCGCGCTGCAGTCTCCGTTCTCCAGCGAGCAGGGATTGTTCTGTCCAGCAGGGTGGGTGGAGTACGTTCACAAGCCTTCCAATGGAAGAGGCAGCCTGGCTCTGCCCAGTGCCCACTCCTCACTTTTTGCGCCGGGGACGTCATGATATCAGACGTCAGCTCCCGCCCAGAAGCCACAGTGTCAGAGGCGAGGAGGGGAATGGAAAGAAGGGGAAGTCCCAGACCACCTCCTTCCGCTTCGTAGAGTCACGATGCTGACTGCGTTCCGCCGCTGACAGGCACAGGGGGGACAGGCCGCTGACAGCAGCAGGGGGGATAGGACGGCGCAGCAGCAGGGAGGGGATGCAGAGCAGGGGGAGCGCCTCTCCGTCCCAGCGCCTCCCTGCATTGCATCCCTTCGCTGAGCGGGTAGCGCCGG
Organism: Pseudophryne corroboree; assembly: GCF_028390025.1. Classification (NCBI taxonomy): domain Eukaryota; kingdom Metazoa; phylum Chordata; class Amphibia; order Anura; family Myobatrachidae; genus Pseudophryne; species Pseudophryne corroboree. The sequence continues at coordinate 959,199,624 of NC_086445.1, read as the reverse complement.
GCCTGGTTATAAGTACAGTTCATCACTGCATATACAGAAGTTGCATATTTGAACACTTAGGCTCTCATTTCGAGTTGTTCGCTCGTTAGCTGTTTTTAGCAGCCGTGCAAACGCTAAGCCGCCGTCCTCTGGGAGTGTATCTTAGCTTAGCAGAAGTGCGAACGAAAGATTAGCAGAACGGCAGCAAAATATTTTCGAGCAGTTTCTGAGTAGCTCCAGACCTACTCCTAGCTTGCGATCACTTCAGACTATTTAGTTCCTGTTTTGATGTCACAAACACGCCCTGCGTTTGGCCAGCCACGCCCGCGTTTCCCCAGGCACACCTGCGTTTGTATCTGACACGCCTGCGTTTTTACACACACTCCCCGAAAACGGTCAGTTACCACCCAGAAACACCCACTTCCTGTCAATCACTCTGCGGTTAGCAGTGCGATTGAAAAGCGTCGCTAGACCTTGTGTGAAACTGCATCGACTGTTGTGAAAGTACGTCGCGCACTGCGTCCCATACGCATGCGCAGAAGTGCCGCTTTTTAGCCTGATCGCTGCGCTGCGAACAACGGCAGCTAGCGATTAACTCGGAATGACCCCCTTAGTCCAGAGGAAGAGAGACAACTTAGGCATGGCCATCGATGGTCGATATTTATAATCCATCAATGGTTTTGGTCCAGTGGGGATGGAAATTCCAATAGATGGCGGCATTCTCTGCTATCCACTAGTGAGGATCCGATGGTGACACAATTGTCTGAGAGTGACATCCAGGCACAGCTGCCGTGGCCATGTAATGCTGACATTATTATTAGCAATAAACCTACGCTCACTGATCTCTTTAGCCTATATGTCGCACAAACATCTATAGGTCTAATCATCAAATGGCTCCCGAACAACGGTTACATACCATTAATAAGATCTATGCCATGATGGAAATGCAAGAACCATTTGATGCAGCCCTTTTGATGTCCATCTCCAGGACACGCATGTGTGATACGGTAGTGGGACCACTCATCGCTGGGTATTATCCACACCCAGTGAGCGATAAACAGAGCAGTGGTAAATGGGACCTACCCCCCCCCCCCCCACCACCACCACCACCAACAACCAAAAAATTGTCCAGCGATCAGGACACTATAGTCCCGATTGGGAGTATGGACAGGGACCTCAAATCAGGCCATTTTAACACGTACATGATTTTAACATGTATTTAGAAGTAAGTTGATCGGAATGAAAATCTTGATCAAAGAGCTTAAGATCTAAAGAAAGGGAGCTAGAACCAAGAGGTGAGGGAACATGTGAGCTACCATAGTGTTTTAAGTCAGTTTGTGGTGGGAGAAGTTCTGATGGATCAGGTGAGTGCAGTAAGTTGTTATTGGGCCTGGTTACTGTATATGAGGGAGCGTATAAAAGCTCGGAGACTCTGTGAGTGCCTGGTGGCTGAGGATGGGAGTTAAATAACATTTACGAGAGAACAATTGTCAAGTGCGCCTTAGCTGCAGGGGGAATGTGTGGATTTTTATGAGGGATGGGAAGCAGTGCCATTGTATGAGCTAGACCTTTGTCTGCCAAGCAACAATTCCTGCTGTTTGCTTAACATCTCGAGCTGAAATGACTGTGTTGGCGATCCGGCACCTAATGGGTAAATGTAATCACTGGTTAGTTTCCTGCCACCTCTGAGCTGAACTTCTCCCTGATATAGTGTTTTCCAGCAAATCAAATAGATTATGTTACACAGTAAATCTGTAGGCATTAGCTAGAGTCCAGTCCTAGTGTCCTTGTAATGCTTCACTGAGCTATATGAGCTGGAAGGGGGGAATCAGGATTTATAAGTCTAAGCAGAATAGAAAAGGATGAACAAAACTTTCAAGGGTTAACGTCAATTAAAGGTCAAAGATCAAGAGTTCATACAACTGTCAAGAAAGGCTGGGAAGAGAAGGTGAAATCTCTAAGGGGGAAGGACAGTTCAACGTTTATAAAATCATCATGGTTACATAACAAAAAGAGGACAGTTTTAAGTCTTCTTCATTACCGCCATTCACGAAGGGACAAGTGCATTTGAAAGAAGTCTGGAAGTGTGAGAGTGTCATGGCATGCAAATTAGTGTTAGGCACAGAGCTTGGGTGCAATATGCAAAAACAGTGAAACAAAGGTGTAAATGCAGTGCCTATATACTTTGGGGTTAATGCAATATGGGGCAGAATTGGAACAAATTACCCTACATTTGTACTTTATTTTATTTGCACATTTCTATACCTACATAGATTTGGATGCATTTTGCATCTACCCTTGACAGGTACTCAAACCTTTCTGCAAAATACGCAATTAATTGGATGACGATCGACAAATGCTTCTGATTGGCTGAATACGTCTTAATCCCGCCCCCTGTGGCTGATGCAATCTATTGTCATTGTTTAATTGATATTTGCAATCGGTGCAGAGCACGAAAGCAAATTCCCATTTGAGTTTTATTAAAAGTGAAAACAACAGATGTTTGTATTTAATTGATCTGAATAAGTCTTTAATGTATTTGCATCTGTACTTAAATGTGTTTTACGGTACGCTTATGCTCACTGCTGCAGGCACTAGAGCACCAACATTTGTTTCTGCCAAAATGCATGCGCAGCACAGGAGGTGTGTGCATTGAGGCGCATTAATGACTTTGTACCTCACTTTGGGGCCTACTCATTATTGAGGGCCAATCCAACACTCAGAGAGTTTCGAGAGTGAATACCTATTCTATTCAATATTGCTCCAGTGCGGGGACAGTTGCTCAGTAGCAGCGGACCCTACTAATCCTACCACTGTATGATTCCACACTAATTATCAGTGGCGGAATTCTGTGCACTCCTGGTCCAACTTGCCAGTGTTAATGCGCACTGCCAGATGGGGATACAGGGGCGTAGGGATCCGATCAGATGTCTCTTCGCAAACCGGACCTCCTTTCTGCGTACTGTAGGTTCCTGTAGGCAAATTCTGTAAATTTTACATTTTGGGAGTTTGCTGAATGCTGGGCGGCCACATTCGGCCCTTAATAATGAATAGGCCCGTAAGTGATCCCTTTAGGATCTATGGAGCAGATGTATTAAGCCTGGAAAAGTGATAAAGCAGTGATAAAGAAGTGATAAGTGGAAGGTGATAACGCACCAGCCAATCAGCTTCTAACTGTCATTTTTCAAACCCGTAATGATTATGATGGGTCACACATGCACATGTTACTACTTGGGGCCAGTATCACCAAGCCAGCAGGCTATATTTTATTGATAGGTTGCAGCTATAGGTGATTTTAATAGAGAATAATCTTTCGCTCCACAATTTGATAAATAGGCCTCTTAGTAAGTGAACCGTACTGAGTTTAAGCTTGCAAATATATATAAACCCATTGTAAGTAATCATCGCTATATGTATAAAATGCTGGTATATTGTAGATCATATTAGTACAACAGAGAGAGACTCACACAGGCTCAAGAGTGAAATAATGTGAAACCGTGTTACTGTCACAAATGTCTTATTGCAGGATGCTGTATCCTTGTCATATATAGGCCCTCATTCCGAGTTGATCGGTCGCAAGGCGAATTTAGCAGAGTTACACACGCTAAGCCGCCGCCTACTGGGAGTGAATCTTAGCTTCTTAAAATTGCGACCGATGTATTCGCAATATTGCGATTACTAACTACTTAGCAGTTTCAGAGTAGCTTCAGACTTACTCTGCCTGTGCGATCAGTTCAGTGCTTGTCGTTCCTGGTTGACGTCACAAACACACCCAGCGTTCGCCCAGGCACTCCCACCGTTTCTCCGGCCACTCCTGCGTTTTTTCCGGAAACGGTAGCGTTTTCAGCCACACGCCCCTGAAACGCCGTGTTTCCGCCCAGTAACACCCATTTCCTGTCAATCACATTACGATCGCCGGAGCGATGAAAAAGCCGTGAGTAAAATTACTTTCTACATAGCAAAGTTACTTGGCGCAGTCGCAGTGCGAACATTGCGCATGCGTACTAAGCGGATTTTCATTGCGATGCGATGAAAAATACCGAGCGAACAACTCGGAATGAGGGCCATAATACGTTATTGTTTGTTAAGGCTTCATTTTTAACTATACACTAACTAAGTTTATTTTCTGTTTATTTTCTTCTATGACATTTTCCTGAATCTTCTATTCAAATCTTAAACATGACAATCCTATCAGGTAAGTGATATATATTTTTATCATCTTAATTCAGATACTGTACTACTATATGCCATTGTTGTAAATTGACCATTAATCCCCTCTCTCCAAAAGTATTTTTTTTTTCTCCCTTTCTTACTGTGGTGGAGATATGTCAAACCTAAAGAGGACAATTGGAGAATTTGCCCATAGCGACCAATCAGCTTCATTTACAGTATTAAGTACATTTTATAGAAATGGTTGGTTGCTATGGGTAACTGCTCCTCCTTGACACTTTTGGTTTGAGGCATCCCTCACTGAAAAACTCAGAGATGCAAGTGGTCATTGAGTAGCTCTACTGCTCAGCTCACTAATCCCAGCCTGCATGGAAACAATTCCATGGTTCTACCTATAATCTACTACAGGTTGAGTATCCCATATCCAAATATTCTGAAATACGGAATATTCCGAAATACAGAATTTTTTGACTGAGAGTGAGATAGTGAAACCTTTGTTTTCTGATGGCTCAATGTACACAAACTTTGTTTAATACACAAAGTTATTAAAAATATTGTATTAAATGACCTTCAGGCTGTGTGTATAAGGTGTATATGAAACATAAATGAATTGAGTGAATGTATACACACTTTGTTTAATGCACAAAGTTATTAAAAATATTGGCTAAAATTACCTTCAGGTCGTGCATATAAGGTGTATAGGAAACATAAATGCATTATGTGCTTAGACTTAGGTCCCATCACCATGAAATCTCATTATGGTATGCAATTATTCCAAAATACGGAAAAATCCGATATCCAAAATACTTCTGGTCCCAAGCATTTTGGATATGGGATACTCAACCTGTAGTAGCAGCTGGCTATTACCCAGGACACTTAGGGATATGCCGAGTGGGTAGTCCCAGGTGCGTGGGGCATGGTGCTTGAATTGTATACTTACGTCCAGCATGATTTTCCACACTGTTCAGCAGAGGTGGTCTCATCATGACACCAGACCACCCACTTCCCTGGAGAAGTGGGCAGAAAAGGAGACCCGTCCACTGTCTCAGGAGTCCTGGAAAACTCCCCAAAAGTCTTGAATAACCCAAGAGTAGGCAAATATAAACATACTTCATATTATAGATAATATAGGGGACGCTGTATCAAACCTTTCAAAGAGGACAAATGAAAAGTTGCCCATAGCAACCCACCAGCTTCTAGCTATCTTTTTATAGAATGTACTTGCCAAATGATAGCTACATAGATGCTGATTGGATGCCATGACCAACTTTACCACTTGTCTCCTTTAGAAGGTTTGATACATAACCCTCATAATGCTATATACTGTAGTGCTATTGGGTGTGGATCATTAGGTCAACAGTCACTATTGTAGGTCGAACGCATATGGTTGACAGGGTCAAAAGGTCAACAGGGTCACTTGGTTGACATGTCAAAGGTAGACACCTGAAAAGGTCGATTGTGAAAAGTGCGACATGGAAATGGTCGACACAAAAATGGTCAGCTGTTTTTTTTATGGGGGGTGTCATTTTGTATATTGAACCATGTAAAACCCAAATTAGTGGAAACATGTACCCTCACGGGCTCGCATTGCTCACCACACTTTGGCCAAGTTGTGTCGCTCCGCTACCACTGCGCTGGGCACAGATTACTATTCCCAATCGTAGCCCACGTGGATGGTAAAGTATGAAAAAGTTGAAAATAAACAAAAACAAGGCACATCTGTGTTTACCATTGCCAAGTCGGCCATTGTCAAATCGACCATTTAAACCTGTCGGCCTTTTGACCTTAAGCACTGTCAACCTTTTACATGCTGACCTTTTTCCCATGTCAACATATTGTACCTTCAGACCTCATGCATGTGGACCATACGGGTTCAACCTATAGACTGTTGACCGATTGACTGTGGACCTGCCATTCGGATACCAGTGCTATCATATACAGTACATGACAATGCATTATGGAAGCAGGAGGGCTACATGGACATGTACAGTAGGTCTACCTATCTGTCAACACACATCACAAATTATTATAATTGGAATCTCCGGTTAAGTCAGTGACTTGTATTATGGGAATATTCGCAAGAAAGAACTGCGGATGATTAATGTATTGTTAAAATATCTTTTGTGATAGGTCTCTTACAAATGCCTGCCATGTTATAGTGGATTTGCAGTATAATAGGCACCTGAACCATACTGGCATCTGTAAACACAAACAGGGATTACCTAGTTGTTATACAGTAGTTGGATGAAATCAGAAGAATACAAAAGTTATTTTTGTGTTATCTTTTCACATTGCCCAACACAGAGCTGCGGTTACAGCAGCCATCTTTCCTCGCTAACTTACAGAGCACCTGCCATATCTGTTCCATCACACTCACTTGCATAAATTGTCGCTGGCATTAGAAAGGGCTGCCAGCAGAGCAGATAAAACACATTTAAAAGCATTTATGGAACAATGGCTGCATAGAAAATCTATAATATGGACAGTGACAGGTTGGCTTTCAGCATCTGAAAGCTTTTGCTTATGATATTTTGTAACTGAGAATATAAGAGTTGAAGGGCTGAGGGGTAGGAGATTCAGTGTAACAAGGTGTTGACTTAAGAGAGTAGACGACACATGCAATTTGCAGAGCAAGTTGGAAGAGATGGATTGTGCAGAGCAGCTATATAGAGAAAGGGTTATCCAGACTTGTTCACCATCCCCGCTCATTTCCAATCTGACAGTACTTCACACAGAAGATGCTGAACCCACCAGGGGCAGAACAGCTGGGTACTTTATTAGTTTTTATGTTGTACATAAGGAAGACATGTTTCCATTGTTATAGTGTAAAAGGAATGAAAGCCTTGGGCATCATTAAGCAAGTGGAAGCGAAGGAGATGTCAGCTTTATTCTCCAAACACCTGGATATGAAAACTTAACATCAGGTGACTGGGAAAATAAATAGGCTACCTTATCTTGAATAGTATTATAGGGTGGTGGGAATCCGTTCATTATATATTCAGATTTATTTTTTATGTTGTGTTCCCTGACCTTCCACATTGAAGAGTTTTACTGGTATAGTTACTATCTTCACTTGTTTTTAATACATATATATATATATATATATATTTTCAGAAATATAATTGTATAAGCATTGCAATATTCAAGCAGTATGGATATAGTACAGGGTTGCCTACTCTCCCGGATTCTGCAGGAGACACACGATTTTTCAGGTAGTCCCCCGCACCCCTGGAAGAGTGGGCATCCCTCCCGCAATCTGCCCACCTGCTAGTGAAGTAGGCAGAATGTAGAGGTAAATACAGTAATTCTGCTGTCACTGCTGAGGGGTGGGCCTAATGACATGATTATATGCTAATCGCGTTACTTAGCCTCATCCCTATGCAAATATAGTCCAATCGCGACATAATCTCTGTGAAGGGGAAGGGCCTAATGACACTGTTAGCCCCTCCCTACCCCTTGCCTCAGCCCACCTGCTTTTCCTGTCCGGGCCTCTCCTGGAGAGGAACTCCTAAATGTAGGCAAGTGGTAGCTTTGATACAATGGCATATCTATAATGGGTGCTTGTTTTATGCACATGGTTCCAGGGGACTGTGCACCCAGGACTGATTCATCACTGTGCTCATATAGGAGCCCTCCCCACCTACTGTATACTTGCCATCTTTCAGGAGATGTATATGAAAGATTGGCGCCAGCACAGGAGATACACAACATTCTGGCCCTCTGCCAGGGTCTTTGCGGTCTCCTGCGAAATTGCTACAGTATCTTTCAGAAGACATTATTGGAAAGATGGTTCTGACAAGAACAGTTATGGTGGAGCGAATGCATACAGTGAGAGGGATGGAGGGGAGGGGGGGGGGGGAGGGGGGGCTCTGCATACTTTTCCACAAAAAATGAATATGTAAGTTATTGTATTTTAATAATTGCTAAATAATTGTATTAATAGATGACAATAGTTTTGCCAGTTTCATTCTGCAGGCTATGACTGAATCAGTGTAAGGGCTGTTTCACACTACCCGGTTTTCACTGGATGGCAAAAAGTGTCTTGTCTTTCACACACAACGGCTCTGAGCCGTGTCTAATGCTGTGTGTATGTGCAGCAGCAGAGGCGGCGGCTAAAAAATCTGTTGGGTGTGAAAGCTCCCATTCACACACACGGTTCTCTGCCTACAAAGATGGTATGGCCCCGGCACGGCAGCCGCACCTTTCAGTGGATATTTCCGGCTGCAACCCGGCAGCCAGGCCGGGGCCACGCTGTGTGAAAGGAGCAGTGTGTTTTCATATATCACTGAAAACACTGCAAGGCAAAAAGCCGTCCAGCTTTTTGCCGGCCGGTGAAAACCGGCTAGTGTGAAACAGCCCTTACTGTTAAAATTCTTACTCTCAGAATCTCAGGATCACCTCATAAAATGATACATTGCACTGTTATTCTTAATTAGACATCTTTGTGGTGGTTATAGAATCAATAGACTGTATTATAAAACCACTTTCAAGTTTAAGGCTATGTACACATCAGTGCGATGTCCGCACAATGCGACATAGCGTGCAACAGGACTCCGACATCGGCAAGTGCAAAGAGCGGCGGTGGGGGAGGAGCGGGGCCATGCTGCATTCGGCAATATGGCCCTCGTAAGCAGCACCGCACGTCAAACCCACATGTAGGTCCGAGGTGCAATGCAGCATATGACCTGCAGGAGCACGCATCGTACACTATGGTGGTCATTCCGAGTTGTTCACTCGCTAGCAATTTTTAGCAGCTGTGCAAACGCTAGGCCGCCGCCCACTGGGAGTGTATTTTAGCTTAGCAGAAGTGCGAACGAAAGGATCGCAGAGCGGCGGCAAAGTTTTTTTGTGCAGTTTTAGAGTAGCTCAAAACCTACTCAGCGCTTGCGATGACTTCAGACTGTTCAGTTCCTGTTTTGTCATCACGAACACGCCCTGCGTTCGCCCAGCCACGCCTATGTTTTTCCTGGCACGCCTGCGTTTTTCCGAACACTCCCTGAAAACGGTCAGTTGACGCCCAGACACGCCCACTTCATGTAAATCACTCTGCGGCCAGCAGTGCGACTGAAAAGCTTCTCTAGACCTTGGTGAAACTACATCGTTCGTTGCAATAGTACGACGCGCGTGCGCATTGCGCCACATATGCATGAGCAGAAGTGCCGTTTTTTGCCTCATTGCTGCACCGCGAACGAATGCAGCTAGCGAACAACTTGGAATGACCACCTATATCTATCGTACACACTATACAATATCATTAGGAACCAGACGTTATCAGCCGGATCCTATGCGATATTGCACAGTGTGTACGCACTCTAACTCTTCATGTTGCGTCTAAGCTTTGGTGCTATTTACATTTGCACTTAGAATTGTATTTACCTTTCAGTGTAATGCCAATAAAGCAAGATTTTGTAGAGACCTTTAAGAATACAGTGCGTGTGTGAGTTAAAACCTGGAGCCCATGGCCGTGCTGTCGTTTTCATTTTACAAACCGCCGTCAAATCTCTCCAAGCATTTACCGGGCAAGTTAAAGATCACAGCAAGGTGCTTCTGGCATAAAAATAATGATCAATGACAGCTGATGTACTGCAGCAAGATGAGAATGTAGTAGTAAAAATGAGTAATATTAAAACATTTAGAGTTAAAAAGTGAGATACTGGCAGCTTCTTAGATGAGCAATAAAAGAATGCATTGAACATGAAAAATTAAAGGTGTTATGGCATTGCTGGAAGTGATTTTCTGTACCCTTCTGGGAGATTAGCAGAATGATGGAAACTCTTTGCCTCCCAGATCAGCAGACGCTACTTTCTTTCCCAGGTTCCGAAGACTACGATGCTTGCTAACAAAATTATGTGTAGTAAAACCGGAGGCATAAATATATCATGTTGCTTTAAGAAGTATACTTAGTTTATAAGCTGAAAGAAATTCAATGACACATATATTAACCCCTGAGAGAACTATACGGTATGTGTTGGAAAACATTCAGGCAAACTCAAATTGCCCCCTGCAACAACAGTTCTTTAAATATAATTTTTCTGTTCGCAGAAGAAACATTTTTTTTTTCCAAGGTCTGCAACAGACTAAGAAGGCGGGAAATAAAAAAAACAACACAACGCAAGGTTTTTCCCACAGTTGCAGGGTTTTGCTATTCAGTTAGAGAAAAAAGACAACTTTCACGGCGCCAACCAAATACCCAGTATTAGATGACAGATTTGCCGCGGCTTTCACTTAACCAGGGAATACTCAACCCTTTTAGAATCAAGAAAAAAAGAATAAAAAGTGAAAGCGCTGACAACCTGTGTATATATAAAATTATTTTTATTTATATTGTAATACTATATTGTCTGATAAAATGTAAAACATCATATCAGCAGAATAGTTAAAAAATTATTAATACATTTTTCTACATAGCCCATATGTAAATCACTTCTTTCTAGTTCTCAGACTGTTTCCATTTCGATGTTACTTTATATGATTTCAATGTATCTATTCAGTCTCTGTAGAACAGAAAGGTTTTCAACTCTGCAACAGTGTTACTTCTCACTGCGTGATCACATACAATGTTATAGACATTTAGAAACTGATATTGTTATATCTACAATGCAGGATTCATTTCACCCATTCATTAATTCATTCAATTTAAAATAACACTGTTTTATCCATACTCTATTCAATTAGAGAACAGAAAATGATACGCAGTGATTTATTTATTTTTCACACGCCCCCAGAGCAAGTATTTTTTTAAATTATTTTTAGGAAAAATCTTGCTTTGGCGACACTCCTCCCTGAGGACTAATTAAGCGATTAGCTTAATTAGTCAGTAATTACTCACCTTCCAAAGTGGTGTCTCCTCCTCCAGCATTGGGATCTGGATTCCTGCAGCAGGGAACGAGTATACCAGCGGTAATCAAAATTGGGTGCGATGGGCATGAGGTTTGTTTGCTCGCTAAACCTCACTCCTAATTGAGTTCCCCCCTAGGTGTCTTTTATGTGATAGCTTTAGAAGGCTTTCCCATCTTTATTTCCATACTTCTTCACTTGACATTTTTTTGGGGGGAAATTAATCAAGTGTTGGAGAGTGATAAAGTGGAGACGTTTCTCAAAGCATCCAATCAGCTATTGTCATTTTAAAGGCTGTGCTAGATAAATGATGGTTATAGGCTGATTGGTTGCATTGGGCAACTTGTTCACTTTATCACTCTCCAAGGCTTGATACATCTCCCCTTAATACTGTATATACTATGGCAGGGCCGAAACTAGACTTGTCAGCACCCGAGGCAAGGAAGCATTTTGGTGCCCCCCCCCCCCCCCCCCCGCATTACACAAAAAATTATCATGTTATCAAATATTTAGAAAGGGGATACCATTGAACAAAATTGCGCCTCATGTCCCCTAAATGTCCTAAGCATCTGTCACATAGCCCCTGTGTGTCCCCACACATTGCACCACATTACTGCACTACATGATTACACTAAGTGCCCTTTATATTGCACTACACTACGTACATGCCCCTATATGCTGCACTACATTACTACACTATCTCCCATACACTGCACTACATTACATGCTCCTAACACTACGTACATGCCCCTATATGCTGCCCTACATTACTACACTATCCCCTATACACTGCACTACATTACATGCTCCTATACACTACACTACGTACATGCCCCTATATGCTGCACTACATTACTACACTATCCCCTATATGCTGCACTACACTACTACACCATCCCCTATATGCTGCACTACATTACATGCTCCTATACACTGTACTACATACCCTATATGCTGTACTATATATTACTTCATTACACTACACTACATCTACATTACCAACAATAACACTGCAGGCCGGTATCCCCATTTTACACAGTGCGGCAGGCAGATATCCCCATTTTACACAGCGCGGCAGGCATATATCCCCATTTTACACAGTACGCAGGCAGATGCCCCCATATTACACAGTACGCAGGCAGATGCCCCCATATTACACAGTACGCAGGCAGATGCCCAGATATTACACAGTACGCAGGCAGATGCCCCCATATTACACAGTACGCAGGCAGATGCCCCCATATTACACAGTACGCAGGCAGATGCCCAGATATTACACAGTACGCAGGCAGATGCCCCCATATTACACAGTACGCAGGCAGGTGCCCCCATATTACACAGAACGCAGGCAGGTGCCCCCATATTACACAGTACGCAGGCAGATGCCCCCATATTACACAGTACGCAGGCAGGTGCCCCCATATTACACAGTACGCAGGCAGGTGCCCCCATATTACACAGTACGCAGGCAGATGCCCCCATATTACACAGTACGCAGGCAGATGCCCCCATATTACACAGTACACAGGCAGGTGCCCCCATATTACACAGTACGCAGGCAGATGCCCCCATATTACACAGTACGCAGGCAGGTGCCCCCATAATACACAGTACGCAGGCAGATGCCCCCATATTACACAGTACGCAGGCAGATGCCCCCATATTACACAGTACGCAGGCAGATGCCCAGATATTACACAGTACGCAGGCAGATGCCCCCATATTACACAGTATGCAGGCAGATGCCCCCATATTACACAGTACGCAGGCAGATGCCCAGATATTACACAGTACGCAGGCAGATGCCCCCATATTACACAGTACGCAGGCAGGTGCCCCCATATTACACAGAACGCAGGCAGGTGCCCCCATATTACACAGTACGCAGGCAGATGCCCCCATAATACACAGTACGCAGGCAGGTGCCCCCATTTTACACAGTGCGGCAGGCAGGTATCCCCATAGGCAGGTGTCCCCATTTTACACAGTGCGGCAGCGGCAGGCAGGTTTCAAGTTGGGGGGAAGGAGGGGGGGGAGAGAGAGAATACTTACGTCTTCCCGCTCTTCGGTCCCGCCGCCTCACGTCCCTCGCGCCGGCCGCCTCCTCCTTCATGCTTATCGCCTCTCCCCAAGCGCTCCTGCTCAGGGGGCGGGGCTTCGCGGAATGACGCGTTTGCGTCGTGACGTCACGACGCAACGCGTTATTCCGCGAAACTCCGCCCCCCGAGCAGGAGCGCTCGGAAGAGGCGATAAGGAGTAGAAACGGCACTGCCACCGGGTCTCTCTCAGCGCCCCTCTAAATCCTGCGCCTGGGTCACATGCCCCCCTAGCCCCCCCCTAGTTTCGGCCCTGACTATGGAATATATAACGTTATACACCCTTGATTTATGTAGCGTTTTTGAGCAGAAAACCGTTTACAGTTACTCTACACCTTTACGTGAATCTAATGCATTGACAGGCACCCTGATATACCTCTTTAGCCCATGGGCAGGCCTCTGACCTTTAAAAGGGCAAACACATTACCCATAATATCAATATTAAGATACAATACAATTCATCAATAAAAGAAACACCTACCTGTAATAATGTAAACAAGAGTTACTAGTTATAACAAAAGTATCTGACTATAAATAGGAAGGAGCTGGGGGGCCACAGGCATCGGCTTAGAGTGCTTCCTGTTGCTCACCCTAACTGCTCTGTTGGATTTTACTTTTCTTGTTTCACTGCAACTTTTGCTATGTAGATCTGTGCCTTCCCTCCATATATTTATAATGCCAGGCAGATTTGTTTATTTTTGTCACCCTTGGATATGACACAGCTCTGCTCTGCACTGGATACAGTTGTATCCAGATCTCAGCATGGTGCTGTATCTCACAGCAGCCAGCCTGGTGTTGTATCTCAGGGCAACAGGAATGAATGCACTAGTCAAAATACTGAAGTAATTTGAAAGTGAAAAACCTCTTTAAGGGTAAGTAGTAATTAGTAAGGGGCTGGATTCACTTATTGTGGAAGGTGCCGTAACAGGCTCCGGAGGCTTCATGCGATAGGTCTCAGATAGCCGATTCTGCTCTTATAGGCCCTACACACTGGGCGATAATACTGAAAGATATGAACGATCTTGTTCCTTAATGAATGAGATACCGTTCATATTTTTTAGTGTGGAGGCACCAGCAATGAACGATGCGCGGCCCCGCGCTTATTCATCGCTGGTGCCCCGTCGCTTGTGCATTCAGGTCAATATGGATGATAAATGATATTATTATCATAATACGATAAGATGATATTATTTTATAATAAGATAAGATGATAATATGGAAGAAGCTTCACTCCCCCCATCACTGCCCCCCGCCGCCGGGTCGCTTGTCGGCCGTATCCGCCGTCGGGCAGCTCGGCGGCGGATCACGCAATGTGTAGGGCCCATTAGTCTATGGAGATGTAAGCAGAATCAGTCGTTGGTACTGTGCAGAAAATGTAACGTCAGCTTGCATGCAATTGAATCCAGCCTTGGGAGGACACGTTGTCTAATCTGCATGTGTGTATGTCATATCTCCCAAACATCTGCTAAGTCTAAATTGGGACACAGCGTGCTAAGGACATCATAGTGTAATTACCCATTCCCAGGGTCATTGCCACTTTCACCAGGGGACATGTATAATATTTCTGATGTGTTACGAAAACCTCAACTGCCCTGTCCTCCTCCTAAAACCCGGCTGAATTCCCGCCTGCACTGGATGCACTTACCTTCGCTGACTATTGCAACAACTCACCATAGTGAAAAGGGAAATCCATTCCAATTTCCCACAAATAGGGACAAACCTGGCAACAGTGGAACAATGGAATAGTCCCCTCAATTTGGGGTGTTCCCGTAAAGGGACAGTTAGGAAGTATGATATATAATACCTGTATTGCATTGGTTTTCAATGTATAGACTTTTTTTATGTATTTTCTTGAAAAAAAAAAACTTTATTGTGCACATCTATACTTTTCCCATGGAACACTAATCAGACCATGCCCACGTAATAGCTATCCCTCTAAGCCAGTGGTTCTCAAATTGGGTGCTACGGGGCACTTGCAGGGGTGCCGTGGGTTGGTGGTTCAGAACCAAATCTATTTATGGTCCATGTAATAGGCAAAACCAGTGCTGGTGGCTGCCAATCCACCCAGCACTGGTTTTGCCTACTACATGGACCATAAATAGATTTGGATCTATTTATGCTGCATAACTGCTACATTACTGCTACAAAAGAATCCACCGCTACATAACTGCTACATAACTGCTACAAAAGAATCCACTGCTATATAACTGAACCTAAGGATGACATACAGTATAAGCACAATTTACTTACTTATATAATTTTTGGAGAAACTCTCAGTAAGAAACACTGGGGCAGATGTATTAACATGGAGAAGGCATAAGGAAGTGATAAACCAGTGATATGTGCAAGGTAATAAACACACCAGCCAATCAGATCCTAACTGTTAATTTACATATTGGAGCTGATTGGCTGGTGCCTTTATCACTTTGCACATATCACTGGTTTGTCACTTCTTTATGCCATCTCCAGGTTAATACATCTACATAGGCCAAGGGGTGCCGTAAAAAAAAAATTGCTGATACTCTACGGAGCTATGATTCAAAAAAAAGTTTGGGAACCACCGATGTAAAGTCAGAATACACATATAATAGAATCTAGGATCCTGCCACCGTCTGTGTTACTCCACCTGTGAGATTTATATGCTTGTCTACACATAGGCATCCTCTGCCATTTCACTCACTTGTACAAGATACCAATCATCCCATAAAGTCATTTTCTTGCAATTGAGGATTTGACAAATAGGCAGCTAATTTGGGGTATTTCATTACCTTTCACACAAGAATGCGCAATCTCAGGTGAATGAATAACATTTGTGACTTAACTTGCATAGATGAATGATCACACTGTACCACCGCCTGCCAAGTTCTAAACGTTGGCATAGAGTCTCATATGAGATCATTCACCTTGCCTTTTCAGAGTGGAGGTCGCAAGGAGAACAAAAGCTTTTACTGAAATGGAAAAGGCATACTAAAATGAAATGATCAGGTTAAAGGCTTCCCGTGGCCCCGCTTGCTCTGTTCCCACTAATTGACTTAAAGCAGTACCTGGTGTTTGCAGAACCCATACAGTGAAAATGAATGTGCTACAGTTTGGTTTTTTTAGCCATCTATGTACAACTGAATACAGATTTCACCAAAAGTACAGGAATGGCCTCAGCAATCACTGCAAAAACAAGAAGGAGAAAAAAGGAGCCACCCATTTTAATGAGCCTGGATATTTGCTGAATTGGCCCTTTTTTCCCTCTGATTAGCCAATTATAGCTTATGATAATTAGTTTTACTTGTGATTGTAAAAAGCAATTTGGGCTAAAGTATTAAGCTTACTCCTCATGTTTTAATCCCATTATGTCACGGCAAACTGGGGTCACAAGGTGGGGTGTTGTTTTCCTGCTCTGTGTTCATAAAAGCATGTTTAGGAAATGCATAATTAATTATCCTTTATTTAGGGAATTATGGCTAAAGCTACATTTATTTTCTTTAATGACAGCACTTTAAGTGGAGAACAAAAAGTACCCGGGGTTAATTGCAACTAGAAAGTACTGAGCGCTCCACGTTTACCTTAATTACACTGTTTACAGTTACTTTGTGACAGTGATTCATTATTAGGATGATTAACGAAGTGGCGATTCCGTTGTACACTTCGGTTACAATAATTTGTCATCTGAATTGTACACAACAAAATCACTTTATGGCTCATAGCATGATGTGTCACGTCGGCCGCTTTCCGGAACGCTGTATCAGTTACAATTATAATCAATAGTTTAATAGCACCTGATTTCTAGAATAGGACCATTGATAAACGGTATAGACGGTTCGCTACAGTACTTGCTAGAGACTTTACCAAGTTAGATTTTCTAGGGCTCTGTTTAGCACAGCCAAACCAAATACGGTCCTAGGGTAACACTAATAATTGGGCATCAAATGTTAATTTAGTTTTGTAACCAACCACTTTTATTTTTCCTACCCACTGTTTAATCTCTGCATGTTCATGTGTACCCAGGGTTGGACTGGCCCACAGGGGTACAGGGGAAACCACTGGTGGGCCCTATTGCCTGGGGCCCCACCTCCTGCTCTAAGGATCAGGTTCCAGACTGTGCTCTTACTAAACTAGTACATTATCTTGCATTCACTACAGTATTTACTGTATATATTTATCTAGGGGACCAACACTTGCAAAATGGTTAGGTAAACCAATGTGGTGGCTGGGCACACCCCCTCTAGAGACTGGCCACACCCCTAAACATAGGCACCTAGCACTGCATTCCCCCGGTGGGCCCTACATGCCCCAGTCCGACACTGTGTGTACCGGTGTAGTGCATGGGCGAATTTAGTGGTCAGGCTGCCCCTATAGGCACATTATTGGTTCCCACCCATTACTTCACTGCCCCCTTCATTTCGGTGCCAGTCCAGATGCCTCCAGACCACCAATGCAGCCCTAACCTCAACCACTACTGACCCTGTCAGTTACATAATAAATAAAAGTAAAAATAAGTAATAATGACAAAAAAAGAATCACCTGGCCTCATTAGCCTGCTGTGCAACCCCTAGCAAGTGCTGCCCCTAGGCACGTGCCTCACATGCTAGTAGGCAATCCACCACTGGTGTATTGTCCATTTTGGGCTATTTGCATTTTATAGTGATTTCCTTTCTTGCCCAAGGTAGGCAATTTATAACTCTCCTAGGAGGAGATGTATTAAACCTTTGAGAGAGATAAAATGGAGACATATAAAGTACCAACCAATTAGCTCATAACTGTAATTTTACAGGCTGTTTTAAAAAAAGATTTTTTTATCTCTCCGTTTTTTTCTCCAAGCTTCTATACATCTCCCCCTGTGTTAACAACTTGGTTAGCATCACACTGCAGTGACAGCTGTGAGAGCCACAGGCTGTTGTGCATGAGATGTACCAAGCCTTGGAGAGTGATACATTGGAGAGAGATAAAGTACCAGCAAATGACCTCCTAACTGCCATGTTACAGGCTGTGTTTGAAAAATGACAGGAGCTGATTGATCGATACTTTATCTCTTTCAATTTTATCACTCTCCAAGGCTTACTACATCTGCCCAATAAGTGTCCTATAACTACTTTGTAACACTGTTGTAGCTGCACACTAACCACTAATGTATCTGTGCCTGGCATGGGCTGGGAAGCCATTATGAAACGTTTGTGATTGCTAGATGTGTGAGCTGTAGTGATATATGTAAGGCTCGTGTTAATGGCAACATTCAATGACAAATGAGGCAGCACCAGCCTAATTGTAGCATTGTACAAGGAAATGACGGAGACCCAGAGGCAGAACTCTGGGAGGCAACGGAGTCATCTGCCGCCGGGCTCCTGCTGTGAAGGGGGGCACCTCTCCTCCCATTCTATGACACCATTGAATTAAGTTAATTGATAGCTGTCGCTGTCTTTTCAGTGCCGACTTCCTCACTGGTCCCTGCACCTTACAAATCACACCCTCTTTATTATACACATTTTACATGTGTCACACCCAGGATTGGAAACCACAACCTATTACACTGGAAGCAGACACCTTACTGATGAAGCTGTTTGCTCTTGTATAGGAAATATGAGAATTTTAACTATATGAAGATACTTCTCTGACAATTACACGTAACTTCATAGAGTTAGAATTCTCATGCCTCCTCTGCAGGAGCAAATAGCTCCATCAGTAAAGTGTCTGCTGTTAGTGTAACAGGTCATGGGTTCTAATCCTGGGTATGACTGCTAAGAAATGTGTGATTTAAAATAAAAGACAATTAAATGTATAAATACAGTATATACATTTTTTTCAGAACACCACACACACACACACACACACACACACACACACACACACACACACACACACACACACACACACACACACACACACACACACACACACACACACACACACACACACACACACACACCTGGAAATAGGGGGGCACCAATATTTATCTTGCCTCCGGGCAACTGGGACAAACTTACGCCACTGCGGAGACCGATACCTCACTGCTGTGTTCCCATGATAAAAGACAATGAATAGAGCTTTTAGTGCTACAGCAGTTAAAAAGAGACATACAACAATACTCAGCTATATTTTCTCTGTCTTTCTTTATCAGATGTGATGATCTTTATTCTTGAAAGCTGCTTAAATTTCTTATTACGCTTTTCAGCCATGTCTTTTCACAGGCCGTACCTCTGGGGTTTCTCTATCAATACAGTCTGGGGTGCTAAGATATAATGGGTGCTATTTACAGATGTACTGTAGAGTGCTATGAGGAGGAGGCTGGTGTTTGTGTCTTCAGTAAAGGTGGCTTTGTCATCGTATCAAATCCACCCTTACAGATTACCCCCTTACTTGTCAATTTGAGGAATTAGGACAAGTGGGCATACTGTACGTTGCTGGGAAGAGGGCACACTGGGACGTAAGCGGCACTTCCAATATGCTGGACCACCCCTTCTTCCCCCATAAAGCAAATACTGTCTACATCATAGTAGATGTGCGCCGCAGCCGCTCCCCGTTACCCTGCTGCTGTGTGCAGCAGCGGTGAACGGGATATAACACCCAATCTTTCAGCCCAATTGTGACAAAGCTAGATCACAGTGACCTACCTAAATAGAGACAGGAGGCATGATACAGTGGCGGCACCAATTCTGTGGCCTGTGCCAATAATCATAAGAACTAAACAAAGGGGGTCATTCCAACCCGATCGCACTCTGCAGTTGTTCGCAGCGCAGCGATCAGGTCAGAACTGCGCATGCACCGGCGCCGCAGTGCGCCGACGCATGCCAGACGGCCAAAGGCCGTCGTTACCTAGCGATTGCCTCTGCTTGATTGACAATCAGAGGCGGATGCTGGGCGGGAGGGGGCCGCCGTTTTCAGGGGGGCTGTCTGGCCAATGCAGGCGTGGCCGGACCGTGCGGGGGGGCAGGCTGCAGCGCTGCGACCCGGGGCAGCGGCGGGTAACTCCCGGCCAGCCGCAGGAGCTGCGCTGGCCGGGAGTTACTCTTCAAGTACAAAAGCTTTGCCACTGTGCGATGCTTTTGTACTTGTGCGGGGTGGGGGTGGGGGTGGACTGACATGCGGGGTGGACTATCCCTGTGCTGGGCATCCCCCGCATATCTGGGAAGATGATCGTAGCTGTGCTAAATTTAGCACAGCTACGATCAACTCGGAATGACCCCCATAGTCTAATAAATAAAGTCCATAAAGTCCACAATTCTCCAATTTCCTTATTCCTGCGTATGGACCCTCACATCGTCAGAAGGATTTTTGGATAAAACAAATCAGTTTCCAGTGGTACGCACCGTACTCACATGAGGGATATGTAGATCTTGCCCATAAAGGTATCTTTTTCCATGGATCTTCCGTATCGAATGGCGGTCGTCAGTAGGGATCTCCTTTCTGTCGTTATTTCTCCCAAAAAAAATTAAAAGTGAAAGAACCAATAGTGTAGTATTTCCGCAACCAAGAGACGGATAGCTACACAAACAGGTAACCACCAGCGTACCCGACTTACGTAGATCTGAGTGTGAATGCAGTTGCTGCCGGCAAATCAAACACCAAGTTAACCACTCCTGATGAGCCCTTCTTCACGTCTTTCCTTACCTGGTTTCAACACATGAGATCCAGAAGTACCGACCACTTAAGTCGGCACCCTAAGGAGGAGAGATACTAAAGAAACCTTTACGGGTTTATTTACAGTTGTGGAAACATGAGTTGGGGTGCGCATTACTATTTGACACCAGTGTTCCATACCTTCTAGTAACCCACCAAAGATACCTTTATAAGAGGATCATTATACATACCTATGTAAGTTGGGTACATTGGTGGTTGCCTGTTTGTGTAGCTATCCGTTTCTCGGTTCCGGAAATACTACACTATTGGTTCTTTCACTTTTTATTTCTTATGAGAGAAATTACGACAGAAAGGAGATCCCTACTGATGACCGCCATTCGATACGGAAGATCCATGGAAAAAGATACCTTTATGGGCGAGATCTACATATCCCTCATGTGAGTATACGGTGCATACCATTGGAAACTGATTTGTTTTATCTAAAAACCCTTCTGATGATGTGAGAGTCCATACGCAGGTATAAGGAAATTTGAGAATTGTGGACTTTATGGACTTTATTTATTGGACTATATAATTTATTGTTGTATGGTACATTATTATTCTCTGTTTGTGTAAGAGGGTAAAAAGATTGTATATTATTTCTTTGTTTGAGAATTTCCACTAGAGATAAAGTGACATCTCATACATACCCCTTGCAGCTATCCAGTAGCGCAGCATTTTCTCCTTCCCCTTCCCTCTTCCAATCATAAGAACCAGTTGCGGCTCCAGAGCTGGGGATGCAGCGCAGTTCAGAATTCAAATTGGAGATTCACACCAACTGTCATTCCAAACTGTCTTACTGGCAGTTGGTGTGTATCCCCTATTTGAATTTGGAATGTGCCAAACACTCCCCTAGTGCTACCTGGGAATGGTTATTGAATTGTTTACCTTCCATGGTGCCATTGGTATTTTACATTGATGGCAGGGAACCATGAACAGGAAACCATCAATGGGAATCCTTCTTGAAGGACAAGTGTCCACCATGGACAGTTCAGGGATTTATTTATTTATTTATTTATTACCAGTTATTTATATAGCACACACATATTCGGCAGCGCTTTTAGAGGGATGAAGGCAGGGTTCAGTGGGGTGACAGGTGTGGGGCAAGTCACAGTAAATTCCATGCACCATGAATACATTGATGCATATATGCCATAGATGTTGACGAAAACATAGGATCTCCGTCATCGATGGCAAAACCACTGACCGTCGCTGGCAAACCATTGGTGGATGGTAACTATCTATGGTCAATGACCATCTCCAGTGCTACCTTGAGTGGGATCAAAATCTACTTAGATAATGAGCATGAACATCAGATTCTGATAAACAAGAGCAGTAGTGAGTATCTGTGCATTAATCTATAGTGACTCCTGGTATCTGCCAGTGACACTAAAAAACAAAAAAGAAAATAAAACAGTGAAATTAGATAGGCTTGAAAAAAACATGAGAAAAACCTATTGAGAGGTATACATAGGACTACAATATTTGGTACCAACGTATTTAATAAATAGGAAGTTATGGGAAGATCAGCTTTCTGGGCAGATGACAAACAAATACACATTTTTAAGTGAAAGGGGTAGCAGCTTGTTAATTGATATCCTTGGTAAAAAGACAATGGGAGGGTTTGATGGATTTTATCCTCACAGCTTTAATTAAACCTGCACACTGTGCCCTTACTGTTACCTGCCATTCACTTCCCAACAGTGCTGCTTGCTGTAACGGATGCTGATTGGTTTACAACGTTCTTCTTTTTACAAGAGTATAAAAAGAGAAGGCAATTACACATGGTTTCCCTTTTGGGTAGCAGTTGATTTACCGACAGACACAATACTGACGGTCATAATCCCAACAGTCAAAATACCAACACGGTCAAAATACCGACCTTCATGATGTCAACATTTTCAAAATGCCTCCATGGTTATAATGCCAACATGTTAAAAATGCTGACATGAGTTTTTAAGGAATTTTTGACCAAATACAGACTTGTTCATTGCACCGTGCCCTAAGCATGGCGAGCGCAGCTGTCCACTTAGACGGTGCCCATGTCGACCTATGTCGACATTTACACCCAAACACCCACAGAAAAACTCATGTCTATATTTCGACACGTCTGCATTTCAAATGTCAGTATCCTGACTGTCGGCATTTTGATCATGTCACCATAATGAATGTCGGTTTTTTGAACCTGTCGGTATTTTGACTGTATACCGTTGGTATTGTGTCCGTCGGTAAATCAGACTGAGCCCTTCCTTTTATAGAATATCAGCGACTACCTAGGCCAGTCTGAAGGTTTAGCTAAATTAAATCATAATGTCAATTCCTAGGAGTTACACTGAGACAACACTTCATTGCTTTCAGACAGGCGGGATCAGGTGGTGTCTGGGACACTCCTTTAGGGGTGTGGTATGTTAGATAGACTAGACTTAGGTCGACAGTGTCTAGGTTGACCACTATTGGTTGACAGTAAGTAGGTCGACATGGTTTCTAGGTCAACAGGGACTCTAGGTCGACATGTACTAGGTCAACATGACAAAAGGTCGACATGAGTTTTTTCACTTTTTTTGGTGTCGTTTTCACCGTACAATGACGGGGGACCCCAATTAGTGCACTGTGTCCCCTCGCATGGCTCGCTTTGCTCGTCATGCTTCGGGCAAGGTGACCGTTCCCAATTGTAGCCCACGTGGATTGTAAAGTATGATAAAGTTAAAAAAATAAAAAATAAAAAAATGTGAAAAACTCATGTCGACCTTTTGTCATGTCGACCTAGTACATGTCGACCTAGAGTCCCTGTCGACCTAGAAACCATGTTGACCTACTTACTGTCGACCAATAGTGGTCGACCTAGACATTGTCGCCCTAAGTCCTGTCGACCTAAAGACCGGATCCCCTCCTTTAGC
The DNA here is from genome assembly GCF_028390025.1 of Pseudophryne corroboree. Classification (NCBI taxonomy): domain Eukaryota; kingdom Metazoa; phylum Chordata; class Amphibia; order Anura; family Myobatrachidae; genus Pseudophryne; species Pseudophryne corroboree. Next base: position 959,176,040 of record NC_086445.1, on the reverse strand, counting down.
TTGAGTAATGCCTACAGGAAGTATCTGGTTGAACAGGACTGAAGCAAGGCATGATGGGACAGGTAGTATTTTGGGGAGACCATACACACTAGTCATGCACAAATAAAAGTTCCATAAAGTCCTTGATTTTGATGCTCTCATTAAGCTGCACACTTTGAGGTCTTAAAGCCCATACTGTACATAGCATAGAGAATGGTCCTATTATTGTTGTTTATTAATAAAGCATTACCACAGAGTAAATTCCGAAGATTTTTCTTAAAAATAATAATGCAGACTTTGGTGGTGTGATAAATAAAAAGGCGCGCTGCTCATTTTCTCTCCACTTGAATAGGAGAAACCCAGCAGCTCCGGGGTTTTCAAAACTCTGCGCACAATTGAATATGCCCCAAAGACTGAAGACATAGCAGATTATGATCAGGTTATCAAGTTATTATGGATACCACTTAGAATAAGTCAGATTATGAATGGGAGTTAGGTAATCATTAAGTAACCAAGTAATTAAGGCATCCTATCAGGAATGCTTTAAATACTTAACAATGGAATAATGCATTGAAAACTAAAAAGCAGACGGAGGTAGGTCCATTTCGTTCCATTGCAATATATCTGCAATCTTTTATTCTCAGGGTTGAATAATAACTAATTATGGGTTTCTTTTAAAGTATTTTCGAGCTAAACTCCTGATCCTGGTGGGGTGCTGTGTAAGTACCAACACTAGGCCTGGGAGTTACTGTAAATTGTGATTCTTGGCAAGCATTCAGTCCTGTGTGTGCCAGAGGGCTGTTATTTAAACAAACACAGGTTATTCAGTTATTGCAAGAATAAGCTCTTTAATTGATACATTCTTTTCAGCGCAGATGGCAGGAACCCGCACATTTATTCACCTCTACACTCCTATGCTTCAAACAAATGCTCAGTAACTAGTACTTACCATTAACCCTGTATGTCCAGATGGATTCAAAGCATTTAGTCATAGCTTCTCCATTATCATGCCAGTGAAGTAAGTCTTAATAATATTAATAATAATAATAATAATAATAATAATATTTAACAGGATCAGGTCTGAAGATCGACAGTGTCTAGGTCGACAATGTTTAGGTCGACCACTATAGGTCGACAGTCACTAGGTCGACAGGGCCTGAAGGTCGACAGGCTTTCTATGTCGACATTAGCTAGGTTGACAGGTCAAAAGGTCGACATGAGTTTTTCACATTTTTTTTTTCTTTTTGTGAACTTTTTCATACTTAACGATCCACGTGGACTACAATTGGAACGGTAATCTGTGCCGAGCGAAGCGGCAGTGGAGCGAGACACCTTGCCGAAGCATGGCGAGTGAACACGGTGCACTAATTGGGCTTCCCAGTCACTGTACGGAGAAAATTACACCAAAAAACATGAAAACTCATGTCGACCTTTTGACCTGTCGACCTAGTACATGTCGACCTAGAAACCCTGTCGACCTTCAGACCCTGTCGAACTAGTGACTGTCGACCTAAACATTGTCAACCTAGACACTGTCGATTTGATGATCCACACCCCATATAACACGCAAAATAAAGTTGTTGTTTTGTAAAGCAATTGGCTCATTTATCATGTATTGCAAATTGTCTGACTGAAGCCTAAAATCATTGGCCCTCATTCCGAGTTGTTCGCTCGCAAGGCGAATGTAGCAGAGTTACACACGCTAAGCCGCCGCCTACTGGGAGTGAATCTTAGCTTCTTAAAATTGCGACCGACGTACGCGCAATATTGCGATTACAAACGAGTTAGCAGTTTCTGAGTAGCTTCAGACTTACTCTGCCTGTGCGATCAGTTCAGTGCTTTTCGTTCCTGGCTGACGTCATAAACACACCCAGCGTTCGCCCAGGCACTCCCACCGTTTCTCCGGCCACTCCTGCGTTTTTTCCGGAAACGGTAGCGTTTCCAGCCACACGCCCCTAAAACGCCGTGCATCCGCCCAGTAACACCCATTTCCTGTCAATCACAATGCGAACGTCGGAGCGATGAAAATGCCGTGAGTAAACTTACTTTCATCATAGTAAAGTTACTTGGCGCAGTCGCAGTGCGAACATTGCGCATGCGCACTAAGAGAATTCTCACTGCGATGCGATGAAAATCTCCGAGCGAACAACTCGGAATGAGGGCCATTATCTGGCTAACAAAGTGTGTGTATACACCCAATGCGTGTTGTATACGGGGAAAAAAACTCTCACTTAATATTACATTTGCCTCATTTACGATGCACAGTGTAAAACACTTCAGCTAGTTGCTTTTCTCATCCTTATGTATAGCTCAAATTAACCATGACATTGAGGAGGCATCGAGGAGTTCTTTTATATTTGACGCTTTTGTGGGACAGATTCACGTGCCAGCGGGAAATGTGAAGAGCCCAGGGGGTTTTCTTATGCAATAGGAGGTGTAAAAATGAGACGAGCGTCTTTTTTCATGCACCTCCAGGGCAAATCTGATTTTTCCTAAAATCGTTAATTTTAGGAGAAATTACCAGGATTTGCTCTGGAAACCCGGCGACACCCTCTTCCCCCAAAACCGGCCACTGGTGAACTACATCTCCCCTGGTACTCCCAGCAACCCCCTGCCCAGTCAGAAGATGGAGGGGGAGACCACTGGTAGCTGCAGAGACCCACGGAGAGGTGAGTATATATATATATTTTTTACATGCGGCCTAGGTTTCAGCGCTGAAAACCCCACAACCAATTTTTTCAATTGGATACCATGGGTATCGGGGGCGCATACCTGTGAACATCCAAATTGGGTGGAAGGTAAGCAAGGGTTTTTTTTTACCATGGCAAACCATGCTCCCAGATGAATTCCCTCCTGTGTGCTGTAAGTTTTTTTTTGTTATTAGAACTTCGGTGTTACATTGATATGCACTGGTAGGAACAAACCCCGATCTCTGCTAGCTCAGAACTGGTAAATAAGTACAGATAAGTATATTTCCAGAGTGTAAATACTGTAGATGGGAATTCAGCAAGGAATGCTGCTAAATATGCCTCCTCATCTTCTTGAATAATCCTGATCCACAAGACTGGAAGCATTAGTGTCCCTATTCAAGGCAGCCTCGGACACTGGTACTTAGGTAGACTAGGCCATGACAGGACTGATTCAAAGCTACAGGAAATGACGATGTTGATGGAGTTTAGCGTTTTTTTTGCTACTGCGCATTACCAAAGCCAGAAATAGTCTCAACACCCCCTACTGCCGCTGCAAACGTATTCTCTGCAAATGCCATAATATTACATTACTGCACTTCTAGGTGCACTTACGTAAATTGAGGCGCACAGTTCCTTGACCATTTTGCACTCAGTAACTGAGGCCCAGTAACTGGAACACGTTCTAGCTGGACCTTAGTGCACTACAGTACCAACTATGGCATGTTTACTGAAATCAGCTAACTTATTCATTTTGCATCTTAAATGTGTCTCTGAAATAATTATAATCTCATAAAGCATAGAAAATAAAAACAGATGGTTATAACTGCATCCTGTATACAGAAATGGAAGAAGCAGTGAGCGTACATGGCGCCAAGTTGCACATAGTATTTTACATTGGGATTTTTTCTGGAGGGTGTGTGGCCATGCCTCCCAGATTTTCTATGCTCCCTCGGTACTTGGGTCACTTGAATGTCTCAACGGCCCTGCTCTTGATAGCTCACTATTGTAATGAATCGATAGAACCGCCAAACTTGTTTTAGACTGACTGACTGCTGAATATAATAATCACTAAACAAACTGTAAAGAATATACACTTGCGCCGAGGGTGGGTGGTTGGGGGGAGCAGGTACTAATTACCCAGGCCCAGGCGTGCTGGAGGGGCCCGGCGGGGTCCTGTGTCTGCTGCCAAACAGCTGCCCCCCCCTCCCAAAGTATATTTGCCTTCATCCATGAAGTTGTCCCTCCACCATCTTCCCAGTGACATATTTGGGAAGATGGCTTCGCACATTGAGAGTAAAGACTCTGGAGAGTCTTTGCTCTCTAGTGCACATGCGCCATCTTCCAGAATATCACTGGGAAGATGTGGACGGCCGAGGAGGGGTGATCGGCTTCCCGGAATAAGCAAGGTAGGAAGCAGTTGTCCTCCCCCGCACCCTTTCATGAATTTGAATAGTGCCCCCTGTGGAGCGGGCAGCCCCACAATTAATATATTATTAATGTCTTTATTTTTCTATCTATCTATTTATCTATCTATCTATCTATCTCTCTATCTCTCTCTCTCTCTCTCTCTCTCTCTCTCTCTCTCTCTCTCTCTATCTATCTATCTATCTATATATATGTATTAGATAGATAGATAGATAGATAGATAGATAGATAGATAGATAGATAGACTGCAAATATATTCTAAGATGCAGCAGAACTGTTTTCTGTATGTATTCAGTATAAGGAATCTATACCCGTATTGATCTGTTGGCACATACTGAGGTTCAAGGTCCAGTGAAGTAAACTGAACAGATTACAGGGCTACTAGAGAGGTGACGCACAATCCTCCCAAGGAGTGCAGCAATACCCTCAAACCTCGCTGAAAGTAATGGAAATTAGTCCATTGTGAACCGCGGGGGTGAAAACTGGCACAAAAGACAAATGTTGAAAGTAAAAGATGATAAAACATATACAGCAGAAGGATACATTCCATATACCAGGCGACCATCGGAAATAACAGTGCTTTGTTTCATGCACTGCTTGGTGTTAAAGCAACGTTAGGCTAAAGTGGCTTTTTATCAGAACAGTGGGAGTCTCGCAGATTAGGTTAGTGGCGAGGCGCAGCAGAGATGAATGCGCTTCTGTTTTTCTCTGCTGATTAGCCGAGTCCCAAATGGCAAGTGTGATAAACTCTGCTCTTTTGATGCCCTTTTTTCCTTTCAACTCAAAGACCAAGATCACAGAGTACATTTTTCTGTAACAAGACCATGTCTATTCCCTGGGCACTTCTTAATTCAAGCTTTAAATACCTCAAGTCCCAACATTCTCTCCCAGTTTCTATGGATTCACAGCCATTAAGGACACAACTAAGTGCTTAAAAAAGACATAGTTTCCCTCAAGCGCAGTAAGCGCGGCAAAGGTCCCCGCCCTCATTTTTTGGGGGGTTACTAATTAATTTACACAAGTATCAAAATAATTCTGCTTTTGAAATTTGCATGCCTTTGATTCATTTTTAATTATAACTTTTTTTTTTAAACAAGCATATTTTGCCTACATAGAATAGACAGCTTATTATAGGGACTGAACTAACATCCCAGATAATGCAGACTGATTATTATGTAACAGTATTTTTATATAATACCTGGCCATTGTAGAATGCACCATAAAGTCTTTAAAATATATTATTTTAAAGTATAAGATTATATATATATAAAGAAATGTTTCATAACATGGATTTAAATGTACAGTATCTTATATATACCTAAACCTAAAATATATCAGACCTAAACCTCGCGCATCCCCTCCCGGTACAGACTCAGCGGGACCGCCGTGCTTGTCCCAAGTCACACTGTAGATGCAAATGGGAAGAAAAATACATCCTAGACTAGAGTGTGTGTGTGTGTGTGTGTGTGTGTGTGTGTGTGTGTGTGTGTGTGTGTGGTCATGGTAGGGGGTGACAGGGACCTAATAATCACCCATAGAAAAATTTAGGGCAAACCACAGTGATTGAGCCTCACTCTGACTTTCCGTTTCTTATCACCCCCTAACAAGTACAGTATTTGCTGTGACTGGTAATATTGAAAGACCAGAAACTCCCATCATACACTATCAGTTTTTATTATAACTACTCAACTGAAAGGTGCATACGTACTAGGCGATAGCAGTAAACCAAGTCGCTCATTTTTCCCTTCCTGAGCGACGTTGTTTACTATATTGTGCGGCCACGCGGGTCGGTAACAACCCTTGCTAACGGCCGTGCATGCAGCTCAATTTGGACTGTCGTCCAAAAGCTACATGCACGGCCCGGCCGCGGTGTGACGTCACTGAGCGATATCGTTGTACACTTTCTAGCTGGACCTTAGTGCACTACAATACCAATTATGGTATGTTTACTGAAATCAGCTAACTTATTAATTTTGCATCTTAAATATGTCTCTGAAATAATTATAATCTCATAACGCCCAGCAAATAAAAACAGATGGTTATAATTGCATCCTGTGTACAGAAATGGAAGAATCACAGCGCGTGCATGGCGCCAAGTTGCACATAGTATTTTAAATTGGGTACACAAAGGGCACATTTTAGCCATGATATGGCGCTGTGATCCACTAAGATTTATGTCAATGGACAAGGTTTTATTTTCCAGAGGTGGGCCCAGTCATTTTATCTAGAATAATTTTAACAATAGCCACACTCTACTGGCAGCGGCTTATTGCAGATTCATATGCAGGTAGCCCGGAGATCCGGTGCAGCCTCACCTAACAGCATCTACCCTATAACATACATCCAGATCTGATTTTGACAGCCTGGAGCCATAGGATACCCACAGTGCCTCTGAAATATATGTCAATCTATTTCCAATTGTGACTTGCTTTGAACACAGAAAGCATGGTCGCCCCTCGCTTTTAATGTGCCAACCAGAAGACTTCAAAAGCAGGGAAATCAATGAGCCGATAGACACATCTAATCATTGGCAAGTCTCAGAGACGACTTTTGTAACATGAATATTACATATATAATTTCAGCAGGATAGCTTACTCTTTAATAACAAAGGGCTAAAGTCATCACAATAGACTTGTGAGCTAAGAAAAGGAAGAAAAGAAAAAAAAAGGAAGGGAGATGTCTACTACAGAACCCATCTTAAATCCCATGAAATTAATGTTTAACTGAAGGATTTGCTTCTCATCTCTTTGGCTCTCCAGCCTGCGGCAAGATTAGGTTTTACTCATGTTCGAACAACTGGAGGAAATCAATGGGTTTTTCTTTATTAATAATTAAAAGGCCAAAGCAGACATCCAAGTAATTAAAATTGGATAGATAATTATATTCATGTAGCATTTTAAACTGGGGAAAATACATTATAAAACATGAGGAGAGAAAAGCCAAACAGGAAGATCATCTAAATAAGTATTTGCTGTGTTCAACCTGCGAACGTGAGGCTGCGGATGCCATATACTGTACATAACGTCATTACCCATCTGTGTGTATCAAGGACACAGTCTCACATAAACTATATTGGGCTGGAAGAACTGTGCATTATAGCAGGTGTATGTAGGATGGTAGCCTTAATCTCCAGTTTGGAATTGATGTAATTACATATCTTCCAACAATTCAAATACCTAAGACATGGTCTGATATAAAGGGGTATGATGGGCATGAATTTTGGATTATATCTGCCCATATTTTGAACCTACTGTCTGGGAGATCCCAGGGGGGAAATCAAAGGGCAAGTGTGATTGATATGCCAATGCGATTCGCATCATCATAACCCTGCTCCTCATTGTGAAATGTCAAAGCAAGTGAGGTCCAGGAGGGTGGAATCAGGGAGAAATTTGGGATTTCCTTATATGGGTGTAATACAAGATCTCGTGGTCAGGATGCCGGTAAAAACCATCAACCCGACAATTAGAATGCAGACAGGAGACGGGGTAATTATTTCCTGTACCCTAACCTGAGTGGGGTGGCGGCTAGGGCTAAAACACCGGGCGGTGGCGGCTAGGGCTAAGACTCTGGGGGGTTGGGGGGGGGCTATGGCTATCCCCTCTCTAGTGCCTAGCCCTAACCAACGCCCCACCCCAGGTTCTAACTCTAAGAGTAGCCCCAATACTTACCCTTGTGATGTTGGTGGTCAGTATTCCGGCGCCCGGATTCCGAGTGGTGTCAACATTATGGCGTCAGTCACATGACAGCCGGCATCCCAAGTGCTAGGATGCTAACCGCATCCCCCTTATGAACACTTTGGAAGATCAGACAAGAGTGATATGAATGTGGGATGGATGGATTGGGCATGTCACTTTATTCATACAGCCTTTAAAACATTGGCCAAGGATCAGCATGCGAGGAGTTACACCACTACAGGCCATTGCTGTAATTCTATTAAATGTACTTTGCCAAAAAATAAATTCTGTGATAACAGTAATCGTGTACCTTGGGTACAACACAGTAGGCTGTATGAGTTTAAAAAAGAAACCAGTGATAATAGTGTATTTAAACCCATACCCTGGGGTGTGCAGACCAGGAAAGATGGAGAATATGCTAATAGGTGGAGCTCATCGTAATGAGGGTAACGTAGAGCCGCCATTGCTATTTAAAGGCAGCCACAGCGGAGTAAATGTTTGTCTCACAGATTGTGATTGTATCAACCTATAAACTTGCATCATGCAGAATCCCACACTTGAAGTGGCTCATGCTCCCATTACCCTATATAGGGGTATATTCATTTGAGGTCGGATCCATTCTGACATGCATTTGTCAGAATGGATCCGACAAGGGCTATTCAATGCCCATCTCAATTCGACTTTAAAAAAGTTGAATTAAGATGAGGGACCGGAGAGGGGGGAGACCAGCAGGGAGACGGGGGACAACAGCGCTGCAGGAGGATGTGGCACAGCTGCCAGATCTCACAGCTCCGTGCCACATCCTCCTGCAGCACTGTGCTGTAGCGCTGCTCTCCCCTGTCTGCCCGCGGATCTCCCCTGTCTGCCCGCGGCTCTCCCCCGTCTCCCAGCGGCTCTCCTCGTCTCAGGTCTCTCATCTCAGTTCGACTTTTTTTTAAGTCGAATTGAGATGTTCGTAAACGGGGCCAAAACCTGTCGAATTTGGCCCCGTTTCCCTCAGAAGCACGTGAATCGGCAGTTATACCACCAATTCACATACTACAGAATTCCCCAGCTTGTCGATTAAAAAAGCTGGGGACTGAATAGGTCGGAACCCCTTCCAACCTGAAAAAGTTGAAAACTGACGTCTTTTCGACAAGGCGGCAGTTTCAACCTTAATTGAATATACCCCATAGTGAATCATTTCTGCTATTGGCTTTCAACAGGACAGCACCACCCAGTGGAAACGAATCATAAAAAACAGACAATTTATTTTCTTTGGCCTGGATTATGAAATACTTTATATAATTTAAAATACATAATTATTCTTTAAGATATGCAACATTTATTGGATAGCAGTAAAAATAGTTGCCTCGGTTTTCTGAGCATTCGTTGCCGAAGTTCATGTCACCCAATCTTATTGTATTGAATGCCTTAGTAAGGCTTACGGGACTAAGGTACACTCGTTAGGGTAATTCCAATGCACTCTACTCAATGCATAACGATGTGCTCTACACACACTAATACACTGTACATTAAAGACAGAATAAGAGACACATTTTGTTAATGCTTCTGGGTCTTATATCTCTGACACAAGATCTATACAGTATGTTCAGGTAAGATAACCACTTTAGTGGGTAATAGCTGCAGCATTCTAATATATTGATCTCACTGTTTGACCCAGGTTAAGATAGATTACAACCTCTGCAGCCTAAATTGCATCTGGTCTCATTCTTTTTCCAATAGGTGTTAATGTAAGTTACTTAAATAAACCTATGTTTGCATACAGTTATTTTGCCTATAGCTCACTGTCCAATCAGCAAAGAGAAACTATCATATCCAGTGTGATTATATAGTAAAAAAGTCCTAAGACAATGCTAAGTTAGAGAATTGTCTGTCATGGACACACTACTTGTATACTGTGTGCCTGCTTAGTATAGACCAGTGGGGGGGATTTAACAATCCACATTTGTAGGGGGATATGTATCAAGATAAAGTACCAACCAATCAGCTCCTAACTGCCATGTTACAGTCTGTGTTTAAAAAATGACAGGAGATGATTGGTTGTTACTTTATCTCTTTCCACTTTATCGCTCTCTAAGGTTTGATACATCTCTCCCGTAGTGAGGTTCTAAATGACCTACAGTATTGCCCATTATAATCTTCCCTGTTTTTTGTGAAAATATGCCCAGACACTTTGGCAGACAGAGTCACATTTTTGTGTTGTTTGGGCCTAATTCAAGGTTGATTGAAAAATAAAACTTTCCTCTAATGGGCAAAACCATGTGCACTGCAGGTGTGGCAGATATAACATGTGAAGAGAGAGTTAGATTTGGATGGATTATTATGTTTATGTGCAGAGTAAATACTGGCTGCTTTATTTTTTCGCTGCAGTTTAGATTTCAGTTTGAACACACCCCACCCAAATCTAACTCTCTCTGCACATGTAACATCTGCCCCACCTGCAGTGCACATGGTTTTGCCCATTCGAGAAAATTTTTATTTTGCAATCAACCTTGAAATAGGCCCTTTATATACAGTACAGCCAGGCCCGCCGCTACCCGCTCAGCAAAGGGATGCAGTGCAGGTAGGCGCCAGCATGGAGAGGCGCTCTCCCTGCCCTGCATCCCCGCTGCTGCTGCGCCGCCTGTCCCCCCTGCTGATGCCGGCTGCTGTGCCTGTCACACTGTGACAGGCAGCGGCGCCGGCAGCTTTAAGCGTCCTCTACCCAGAGCCGGATTAACAATGGGGCGGGTGGAGCTGCAGCTCCAGGCCTCCCCATGAAAATAGGCCCACAGAAGACTGTCAGCGATGACAGGAAAAAAAACGTTTTCCTATCAAAAGCTGCCAATGCCCGTCCTCCCAGAACCTCTTGCAAACCCTGCGGGCCGTCACCTCCCCTCCCCGCCCGGGAGAATGCTTCAATTATCATGAAGTCAGGTCCCCGGCATGAAAAATAGCGACACAGTGAAGAGCATCACAAGCACTCCCTGTGCCGCTGATATCATCTAGGATCCACCCTATGGGCGCAGCTAGGGGCAGTGGAGTAATTACCGTGGCTGCTATTGGTAATCGATTGCCTCTAGGGCCCGCCCCGCACCTTCACCCAGTCATGCCACAGTAGAGCCGCGTGGTCCGTGGCGTGCCAGTACAATTGTGGAGCCGCCGGCACTCCGAATCCCAAGCAGCGTGTTTTCCTAGTCCTACTACAGTGCCGAGCCGGCTTTCGGTGCCCAGCCGAACTTCCTGCAGTGGGGAGGAGGAGCCAGGAGCCAGCCCTGCAGACAGCTGAGCAGGGAGAGATATGAATTGAAGAGAAGCTGAATAGAAGAAACCGTTAAATTGATAGTAACAAAAAGATGCTAGGGAGGGGGGCTGGTTGCGATAGCAGATTGCATTGGAGGCACCATGTTTTTGCTAGGTGTGGAGAGAATAAGGGGGCAGTTTGGGATTTTACTAAGATACTGAATATTTGTTTAGTAATGAAAATACTGTTATTTTTAACAAATTCAACAGTGACACTTTATATACAATGGCTGCAGTAGCTCCAAATATAGGTAGACAGAAGGGTTAGATGCATTGAATACTATACAAATTTTAATTCTATGCACATGCACAGCGAGATGGCGAAGCGTCAGATCGGGAGGAGGAGATATGGAAACATCAGGTCGGTAGCAGGACATATGGAAGTGTCAGGTCGGGAGGAGGAGATACGAAAGCGTCAGGTCAGGAGGAGGAGATACGGAAGCGTCAGGTCAGGAGGAGGAGATATAGAAGCATCAGGTCGGTAGCAGGACATATGGAAGTGTCAGGTCGGGAGGAGGAGATACGAAAGCGTCAGGTCAGGAGTAGGAGATACGGAAGCGTCAGGTCAGGAGGAGGAGATATAGAAGCATCAGGTCGGGAGGAGGACATATGGAAGTGTCAAGTCGGGAGGAGGAGATATGAAAGCGTCAGGTCGGGAAGGAGGAGGAGATATGGAAGCGTTAGGGAGGGAGGGAGGAGGAGATATGGAAGCATCAGGTCGGGATGAGAATATATGGAAGCGTCAGGTTGGGAGGAGGAGATATGGAAGCATCAGGTTGGGAGTAGAAGATACTGTATGGAAGCGTCAGGTTGGGAGGAGGAGATATGGAAGCGTGTGTCAGGCCGGGAGGAGGACATATGGAAGCGTCAGGTCAGGAGGACCGTTTGTGATTTTGCTACTGCAAAATCACAAATGGACGCTTTCTGGCCATCTGCGCATGTGCAGAGTACGCAGTGTGTGTGCGCGGACATTCACATAGTGATCACATCCTGGAACGATGTGATCGCTCTGTAATTGACAGACGGTGGGGTTTGGGGCCGTCATGCGGCATTGAGGGGAAGGGCACCAGGAAATGCCTAATAATGTCGCCTGCGTTTCCTGTGATCAGAAACATGGCGGTGGTGCACCTGCCTTCCCAGCCTGGCAACCCTTATTCTTGCCATTCCTGCGATGCGATTGCAATTAATATGGATCGCAGTGCAGGGTGGCATTTCTAATGTGGGGCCTTGCCCTGTGTTGGCGGCTCCAAGCATGAGATTTTTTCAGTTGCAGTTTTTGCGATTTAGCAAAACTGCTACCGATGCTGAATAAGGCCCTAAGTGCCTTTTGTCTTTTTTTTTTTTTTTGTCACATTAACAAGGGTTGTTTCCTTTTTTAATTTGTAGACTTTCAAATTACGCTGTGTATTTAAAGAAAGTGGAGAGGGCAAATGATGTGACTGAGGGAAGGCGCTCGCCACAATCCATAACGCCACACCCCCACAGAACTGGTCATGCCCCCCCATATCACTAGTCACACCCACTGTGGCGGCACACAATAGGCCTTTCAGAAATTTCAGCTCCAGGCCCTTGTGGACATTAATCTGGCACTGCCTCTACCCCTCCCTGACTGTGTGGCAGGAAGCACATAGTGTTCAGATTCACTCTGCAGAAAGACCCGAAAAAGGTGGTGGGGCTACACAGAATGGAGGGGCAGAGCTACAAGAGACCATGCTGATCATGAGTAGGAACAGCCTGGAGGATGGACATTTTCTGTAAGTGGCACTACTACAGGGGGGATTTTGTGTAAGCGGCACTACTACAGGGGGGATTTTGTGTAAGCAGCACTACTACAGGGGGGATTTTGTGTAAGCAGCACTACTACAGGGGGGATTTTGTGTAAGCGGCACTACTACAGGGGGGATTTTGTGTAAGCGCCACTACTACAGGGGGGATTTTGTGTAAGCGGCACTACTGCAGGGGGGGATTTTGTGTAAGCGGCACTACTGCAGGGGGGATTTTGTGTAAGCGGAACTACTGCTGGGGAATTTTGTGTAAGCGGAACTACTGCAGGGGGATTTTGTGTAAGCGGCACTACTACAGGGGGGATTATGTGTAAGCGGCACTACTACAGGGGGATTTTGTGTAAGCAGCACTACTACAGAGGGGATTTTGTGTAAGCAGCACTACTACAGGGGGGATTTTGTGTAAGCGGCACTACTACAGGGGGGATTTTGTGTAAGCGGCATTACTACAGGGGGGATTTTGTGTAAGCGGCACTACTAGAGGGGGGATTTTGTGTAAGCGGCACTACTACGGGGGGATTTTGAATAAGCGGCACTACTACAGGGTGGGATTTTATGTAAGCGGCACTACTGAAGGGGGGGATTTTGTGCAAGTGGCAATACTGCAGGGGAATTTTGTGTAAGCGGCACTACTACAGGGGGGATTTTGTGTAAGCGGCACTACTACAGGGGGATTTTGTGTAAGCGGCACTACTGCAGGGGAATTTTGTGTAAGTGGCACTACTACAGGGGGGATTTTGTGTAAGTGGCACTACTGCAGGGGGATTTTGTGTAAGTGGCACTACTACGGGGGGGATTTTGTGTAAGTGGCACTACTACAGGGGGGATTTTGTGTAAGTGGCACTACTACAGAGGGATTTTGTGTAAATGGCACTACTACAGAGGGATTTTGTGTAAGCGGCACTACTACAGGGGGGATTTTGTGTATAAGCAGCACTACTACGTGCGGTGTTATGTGAATAAGATTGTGCTATTGTGGCGTAATTTGAAATGGGGGTACTATTGTGTGGCCATGTCCCTTCCTTGTAAGACCACATCTCTTTTTTGTTGTGCACCAAAGGCGTGCGCTGTCCCTTTGTAAAGTATGGGAGGGAGCAAATTTATAGTTTGCAGGGGGGCGCCGCACACCCTAGCACCGGCCCTGAGTACAGCATAAATGGTGCAATTTTAGTGCACACCTTGCTAGAAAGTTCCCTAATGTAATCATTGTTTCACATTGCATATTTACAGCATCACGTTTCTCCATCTCCAGCTTCTGTAGACAGTGCACACATCAGTTGTCGTATAATCAACCATTGATTTCAGATCATTAAAGCTGACATGGCGGGATTTCACGTTAGCCCCTAAGAACATAAACAAGAGAATGTTGACAAACATGAATGGTCAGTCCTGATTGTATGTACATGCAAATGTGCATCTATCCAGTGCTGCGTAAGAATCGTGACTTCAGTATTTTACTGCAAACACGCATTGGTTTATTAAACGTTCTTTTGCTACACTTGGTTCAAGTTAAATCTTAATTCACTGGCTCATTATGTATGGTGAGGCTGATGTATGACATTCCTGTAGTTTCAATGGCATTTTCTGGTTATTATCTGACTTCAGTTTTGTATGCTCTTCTGAGGGGAAAGTGTGCACATTGTGCCTGTTCTAGGTTAAAATGTTATATATTCTAACACTGGGAAGTTGCCACACATGCCAAATACGGTGTTATACATGAGACCTGTGACAGATGTGATGTCAGTAAAGAATAGCAGGTTCACACTAATATTGTAAGATGTATCTATATGGTTCCAAGCAGTTAACTCATTGCACCTTGCAATGCATTTGCAGTGTGTGTGTGTGTGTGTGTGTGTGTGTGTGTGTGTGTGTGTGTGTGTGTGTGTGTGTGTGTGTATCCAGTATGCGGATTCCACACTTCATAAATTTATATATTTACATCTTTATTGTGTCTATGTCCATGTACATGTGTGCAATTTATGATATGCCAAAACTCATAGGGGGGGTATTCAATTGTTTGAAAAGTCAGTTGGGTGTCTGTTTTTTCCTATCTAATAGACAGGAAAAAACAGACACCCAACCGACTTTTCAAACATTTGAATTCCTCCCTTAGTGCCGGGTAAGAAGTTATATTTTTAATGACAACTACAGTTTTTTTTCTTCTGAAATTTGATAAAATTTTTTGCTGAAGGCTGGATGACAACTATCATAGATTCAAACTGATAGAGAGTTGGGTTCCAAAGCAATACTCACCTTCTTGTTCTATAGAGGGAGATTTATCACAGTTTGGCAAGAGATAAAGTACCAACCAACCAGATCCTGTCATTTTTCTGGATGTGTTTACAAAATGACAGTTAGAAGCTGATTGTTTGGTACATTTATCTCTTTCCAAGCTTTGATAAATATCCCTCACAGGCTTTATTGTGTCTAGAGCAGAAGTTCCCAAACCTGGTATTCAAGGCACCATAATGGTCTAGGTTTTACAGATATCCATGAGCTCAGCACAGATGATTAAATAATATTGACTGAGGTACTAATTAAATCACCTGTGGTCAAGCATGGATATACTTAAAACTACAGTATGAGAGTGCTCAATGACAGACATCAATGCATCCTGAATCGCAAATCATACCAGAACTAGGGATGGCCATCGGTGGCCTGTCCATCGATGGTTGCCATTGATGACATCAATGGCAATAAGCGTCATTGGCACAGAAACCATCTATGGCGAACAATTGATGTTTTGCACCACTCGATGGCCACCACTAAAAGGTGCTGGCTGGGCTGCGGGCCAATAAAAAAAATTGAGGTGGGGCTTAGCAGGTGTCTGGGGTGGAGCTATGCTCAGTGTCCTGACACCTTGCAAAGAAAAAATAAAAATGTGTATATATGTTTATGCTGTGCCATCTAGTTCTCTCCCATTGATGGCAAAAGCATTCGACATCGGCCATAAACCATCAATGATTAAGAAACATCGATGGTCGATGGCCGTCCCTAACTAGAACCTTACTTCCTTTGAGACCAATTCTACAGGGTGAATTAATGTGAGACTCCCAAATGATCCACACTCTGACAAATTACCAAAATGTACCAAACTTCAATGGTAATCTGTAATAAAAAATGCCTTCTATAAAGGACGATGGGATCTTCAAAACAGTGGTACTCCCAACACTAGGAAACCAGTGGAACAATAGCACTGTATTGTATGTACATACGTACTTGCATAAAAGGGTATATATTAGAGATGAGCGGGTTCGGTTTCTCTGAATCCGAACCCGCACGAACTTCATGTTTTTTTCACGGGTCCGAGCAGACTCGGATCCTCCCGCCTTGCTCGGTTAACCCGAGCGCGCCCGAACGTCATCATGACGCTGTCGGATTCTCGCGAGACTCGGATTCTATATAAGGAGCCGCGCGTCGCCGCCATTTTCACACGTGCATTGAGATTGATAGGGAGAGGACGTGGCTGGCGTCCTCTCCATTTAGATTAGGGTTGAGAGAGAGAGAGAGAGATTGACCTGAGGCTGTGATACTGTAGAAGAGAGTGCAGAGTTTAGTGACTGACGACCACAGTGACCACCAGACAGTGCAGTTGTTTGTTTTATTTAATATATCCGTTCTCTGCCTGAAAAAAACGATACACACAGTGACTCAGTCACATACCATATCTGTGTGCACTGCTCAGCCCAGTGTGCTGCATCAATGTATATATATATCTGACTGTGCTCAGCTCACACAGCTTATAATTGTGGGGGAGACTGGGGAGCACTGCAGTGCCAGTTATAGGTTATAGCAGGAGCCAGGAGTACATAATATTATATTAAAATTAAACAGTGCACACTTTTGCTGCAGGAGTGCCACTGCCAGTGTGACTAGTGACCAGTGACCTGACCACCAGTATATATAATATTAGTAGTATACTATCTCTTTATCAACCAGTCTATATTAGCAGCAGACACAGTACAGTGCGGTAGTTCACGGCTGTGGCTACCTCTGTGTCGGCACTCGGCAGCCCGTCCATAATTGTATATACCACCTAACCGTGGTTTTTTTTTCTTTCTTTATAGTCATACTAGTTACGAGTATACTATCTCTTTATCAACCAGTCTATATTAGCAGCAGACACAGTACAGTGCGGTAGTTCACGGCTGTGGCTACCTCTGTGTCGGCACTCGGCAGCCCGTCCATAATTGTATATACCACCTAACCGTGGTTTTTTTTCTTTCTTTATACATACATACTAGTTACGAGTATACTATCTCTTTATCAACCAGTCTATATTAGCAGCAGACACAGTACAGTGCGGTAGTTCACGGCTGTGGCTACCTCTGTGTCGGCACTCGGCAGCCCGTCCATAATTGTATATACCACCTAACCGTGGTTTTTTTTTCTTTCTTTATACATACATACTAGTTACGAGTATACTATCTCTTTATCAACCAGTCTATATATTAGCAGCAGACACAGTACAGTGCGGTAGTTCACGGCTGTGGCTACCTCTGTGTCGGCACTCGGCAGCCCGTCCATAATTGTATATACCACCTAACCGTGGTTTTTTTTTCTTTCTTTATAGTCATACTAGTTACGAGTATACTATCTCTTTATCAACCAGTCTATATTAGCAGCAGACACAGTACAGTGCGGTAGTTCACGGCTGTGGCTACCTCTGTGTCGGCACTCGGCAGCCCGTCCATAATTGTATATACCACCTAACCGTGTTTTTTTTTTCTTTCTTTATACATACATACTAGTTACGAGTATACTATCTCTTTATCAACCAGTCTATATATTAGCAGCAGACACAGTACAGTGCGGTAGTTCACGGCTGTGGCTACCTCTGTGTCGGCACTCGGCAGCCCGTCCATAATTGTATATACCACCTAACCGTGGTTTTTTTTTCTTTCTTTATAGTCATACTAGTTACGAGTATACTATCTCTTTATCAACCAGTCTATATATTAGCAGCAGACACAGTACAGTGCGGTAGTTCACGGCTGTGGCTACCTCTGTGTCGGCACTCGGCAGCCCGTCCATAATTGTATATACCACTTAACCGTGGTTTTTTTTTCTTTCTTTATACATACATACTAGTTACGAGTATACTATCTCTTTATCAACCAGTCTATATATTAGCAGCAGACACAGTACAGTGCGGTAGTTCACGGCTGTGGCTACCTCTGTGTCGGCACTCGGCAGCCCGTCCATAATTGTATATACCACCTAACCGTGGTTTTTTTTCTTTCTTTATACATACATACTAGTTACGAGTATACTATCTCTTTATCAACCAGTCTATATATTAGCAGCAGACACAGTACAGTGCGGTAGTTCACGGCTGTGGCTACCTCTGTGTCGGCACTCGGCAGCCCGTCCATAATTGTATATACCACCTAACCGTGGTTTTTTTTTCTTTCTTTATACATACATGCTAGTTACGAGTATACTATCTCTTTATCAACCAGTCTATATATTAGCAGCAGACACAGTACAGTGCGGTAGTTCACGGCTGTGGCTGCCTCTGTGTCGGCACTCGGCAGCCCGTCCATAATTGTATATACCACCTAACCGTGGTTTTTTTTCTTTCTTTATACATACATACTAGTTACGAGTATACTATCTCTTTATCAACCAGTCTATATATTAGCAGCAGACACAGTACAGTGCGGTAGTTCACGGCTGTGGCTACCTCTGTGTCGGCACTCGGCAGCCCGTCCATAATTGTATATACCACCTAACCGTGGTTTTTTTTTCTTTCTTTATACATACATACTAGTTACGAGTATACTATCTCTTTATCAACCAGTCTATATATTAGCAGCAGACACAGTACAGTGCGGTAGTTCACGGCTGTGGCTACCTCTGTGTCGGCACTCGGCAGCCCGTCCATAATTGTATATACCACCTAACCGTGTTTTTTTTTTCTTTCTTTATACATACATACTAGTTACGAGTATACTATCTCTTTATCAACCAGTCTATATATTAGCAGCAGACACAGTACAGTGCGGTAGTTCACGGCTGTGGCTACCTCTGTGTCGGCACTCGGCAGCCCGTCCATAATTGTATATACCACCTAACCGTGGTTTTTTTTCTTTCTTTATACATACATACTAGTTACGAGTATACTATCTCTTTATCAACCAGTCTATATATTAGCAGCAGACACAGTACAGTGCGGTAGTTCACGGCTGTGGCTACCTCTGTGTCGGCACTCGGCAGCCCGTCCATAATTGTATATACCACCTAACCGTGTTTTTTTTTTCTTTCTTTATACATACATACTAGTTACGAGTATACTATCTCTTTATCAACCAGTCTATATATTAGCAGCAGACACAGTACAGTGCGGTAGTTCACGGCTGTGGCTACCTCTGTGTCGGCACTCGGCAGCCCGTCCATAATTGTATATACCACCTAACCGTGTTTTTTTTCTTCTTTCTTTATACATACATACTAGTTACGAGTATACTATCTCTTTATCAACCAGTCTATATATTAGCAGCAAACACAGTACAGTGCGGTAGTTCACGGCTGTGGCTACCTCTGTGTCGGCACTCGGCAGCCCGTCCATAATTGTATATACCACCTAACCGTGGTTTTTTTTTCTTTCTTTATACATACATACTAGTTACGAGTATACTATCTCTTTATCAACCAGTCTATATATTAGCAGCAGACACAGTACAGTGCGGTAGTTCACGGCTGTGGCTACCTCTGTGTCGGCACTCGGCAGCCCGTCCATAATTGTATACTAGTATCCAATCCATCCATCTCCATTGTTTACCTGAGGTGCCTTTTAGTTGTGCCTATTAAAATATGGAGAACAAAAATGTTGAGGTTCCAAAATTAGGGAAAGATCAAGATCCACTTCCACCTCGTGCTGAAGCTGCTGCCACTAGTCATGGCCGAGACGATGAAATGCCAGCAACGTCGTCTGCCAAGGCCGATGCCCAATGTCATAGTACAGAGCATGTCAAATCCAAAACACCAAATATCAGTAAAAAAAGGACTCCAAAACCTAAAATAAAATTGTCGGAGGAGAAGCGTAAACTTGCCAATATGCCATTTACCACACGGAGTGGCAAGGAACGGCTGAGGCCCTGGCCTATGTTCATGGCTAGTGGTTCAGCTTCACATGAGGATGGAAGCACTCAGCCTCTCGCTAGAAAAATGAAAAGACTAAAGCTGGCAAAAGCAGTAGCACCGCAAAGAACTGTGCGTTCTTCGAAATCCCAAATCCACAAGGAGAGTCCGACTCCAATTGTGTCGGTTGCGATGCCTGACCTTCCCAACACTGGACGTGAAGAGCATGCGCCTTCCACCATTTGCACGCCCCCTGCAAGTGATGGAAGGAGCACCCGCAGTCCAGTTCCTGATAGTCAGATTGAAGATGTCAGTGTTGAAGTACACCAGGATGAGGAGGATATGGGTGTTGCTGGCGCTGGGGAGGAAATTGACCAGGAGGATTCTGATGGTGAGGTGGTTTGTTTAAGTCAGGCACCCGGGGAGACACCTGTTGTCCGTGGTAGGAATATGGCCGTTGACATGCCTGGTGAAAATACCAAAAAAATCAGCTCTTCGGTGTGGAAGTATTTCACCAGAAATGCGGACAACAGGTGTCAAGCCGTGTGTTCCCTTTGTCAAGCTGTAATAAGTAGGGGTAAGGACGTTAACCACCTCGGAACATCCTCCCTTATACGTCACCTGCAGCGCATTCATAATAAGTCAGTGACAAGTTCAAAAACTTTGGGTGACAGCGGAAGCAGTCCACTGACCAGTAAATCCCTTCCTCTTGTAACCAAGCTCACGCAAACCACCCCACCAACTCCCTCAGTGTCAATTTCCTCCTTCCCCAGGAATGCCAATAGTCCTGCAGGCAATGTCACTGGCAATTCTGACGAGTCCTCTCCTGCCTGGGATTCCTCCGATGCATCCTTGCGTGTAACGCCTACTGCTGCTGGCGCTGCTGTTGTTGCTGCTGGGAGTCGATGGTCATCCCAGAAGGGAAGTCGTAAGCACACTTTTACTACTTCCACCAAGCAATTGACTGTCCAACAGTCCTTTGCGAGGAAGATGAAATATCACAGCAGTCATCCTGTTGCAAAGCGGATAACTGAGGCCTTGACAACTATGTTGGTGTTAGACGTGCGTCCGGTATCCGCCGTTAGTTCACAGGGAACTAGACAATTTCTTGAGGTAGTGTGCCCCCGTTACCAAATACCATCTAGGTTCCACTTCTCTAGGCAGGCGATACCGAGAATGTACACGGACGTCAGAAAAAGACTCACCAGTGTCCTAAAAAATGCAGTTGTACCCAATGTCCACTTAACCACGGACATGTGGACAAGTGGAGCAGGGCAGGGTCAGGACTATATGACTGTGACAGCCCACTGGGTAGATGTATGGACTCCCGCCGCAAGAACAGCAGCGGCGGCACCAGTAGCAGCATCTCGCAAACGCCAACTCTTTCCTAGGCAGGCTACGCTTTGTATCACCGGTTTCCAGAATACGCACACAGCTGAAAACCTCTTACGGCAACTGAGGAAGATCATCGCGGAATGGCTTACCCCAATAGGACTCTCCTGTGGATTTGTGGCATCGGACAACGCCAGCAATATTGTGTGTGCATTAAATCTGGGCCAATTCCAGCACGTCCCATGTTTTGCACATACCTTGAATTTGGTGGTGCAGAATTTTTTAAAAAACGACAGGGGCGTGCAAGAGATGCTGTCGGTGGCCAGAAGAATTGCGGGACACTTTCGGCGTACAGGCACCACGTACAGAAAACTGGAGCACCACCAAAAACTACTGAACCTGCCCTGCCATCATCTGAAGCAAGAAGTGGTAACGAGGTGGAATTCAACCCTGTATATGCTTCAGAGGTTGGAGGAGCAGCAAAAGGCCATTCAAGCCTATACAATTGAGCACGATATAGGAGGTGGGATGCACCTGTCTCAAGCGCAGTGGAGAATGATTTCAACGTTGTGCAAGGTTCTGATGCCCTTTGAACTTGCCACACGTGAAGTCAGTTCAGACACTGCCAGCCTGAGTCAGGTCATTCCCCTCATCAGGCTTTTGCAGAAGAAGCTGGAGACATTGAAGGAGGAGCTAACACGGAGCGATTCCGCTAGGCATGTGGGACTTGTGGATGGAGCCCTTAATTCGCTTAGCAAGGATTCACGGGTGGTCAATCTGTTGAAATCAGAGCACTACATTTTGGCCACCGTGCTCGATCCTAGATTTAAAGCCTACCTTGGATCTCTCTTTCCGGCAGACACAAGTCTGCTGGGGTTCAAACACCTGCTGGTGAGTAAATTGTCAAGTCAAGCGGAACGCGACCTGTCAACAACATCTCCTCCTTCACATTCTCCCGCAACTGGGGGTGCGAGGAAAAGGCTCAGAATTCCGAGCCCACCCGCTGGCGGTGATGCAGGGCAGTCTGGAGCGACTGCTGATGCTGACATCTGGTCCGGACTGAAGGACCTGACAACGATTACGGACATGTCGTCTACTGTCACTGCATATGATTCTCTCCCCATTGAAAGAATGGTGGAGGATTATATGAGTGACCGCATCCAAGTAGGCACGTCACACAGTCCGTACTTATACTGGCAGGAAAAAGAGGCAATTTGGAGGCCCTTGCACAAACTGGCTTTATTCTACCTAAGTTGCCCTCCCACAAGTGTGTACTCCGAAAGAGTGTTTAGTGCTGCCGCTCACCTTGTCAGCAATCGGCGTACGAGGTTACATCCAGAAAATGTGGAGAAGATGATGTTCATTAAAATGAATTATAATCAATTCCTCCGTGGAGACATTGACCAGCAGCAATTGCCTCCACAAAGTACACAGGGAGCTGAGATGGTGGATTCCAGTGGGGACGAATTGATAATCTGTGAGGAGGGGGATGTACACGGTGATATATCGGAGGATGATGATGAGGTGGACATCTTGCCTCTGTAGAGCCAGTTTGTGCAAGGAGAGATTAATTGCTTCTTTTTTGGTGGGGGTCCAAACCAACCCGTCATATCAGTCACAGTCGTGTGGCAGACCCTGTCACTGAAATGATGGGTTGGTTAAAGTGTGCATGTCCTGTTTATACAACATAAGGGTGGGTGGGAGGGCCCAAGGACAATTCCATCTTGCACCTCTTTTTTCTTTTCTTTTTCTTTGCATCATGTGCTGTTTGGGGAGGGTTTTTTGGAAGGGACATCCTGCGTGACACTGCAGTGCCACTCCTAGATGGGCCCGGTGTTTGTGTCGGCCACTAGGGTCGCTTATCTTACTCACACAGCTACCTCATTGCGCCTCTTTTTTTCTTTGCGTCATGTGCTGTTTGGGGAGGGTTTTTTGGAAGGGACATCCTGCGTGACACTGCAGTGACACTCCTAGATGGGCCCAGTGTTTGTGTCGGCCACTAGGGTCGCTTATCTTACTCACACAGCTACCTCATTGCGCCTCTTTTTTTCTTTGCGTCATGTGCTGTTTGGGGAGGGTTTTTTGGAAGGGACATCCTGCGTGACACTGCAGTGCCACTCCTAGATGGGCCCGGTGTTTGTGTCGGCCACTAGGGTCGCTAATCTTACTCACACAGCTACCTCATTGCGCCTCTTTTTTTCTTTGCGTCATGTGCTGTTTGGGGAGGGTTTTTTGGAAGGGCCATCCTGCGTGACACTGCAGTGCCACTCATAGATGGGCCCGGTGTTTGTGTCGGCCACTAGGGTCGCTTATCTTACTCACACAGCGACCTCGGTGCAAATTTTAGGACTAAAAATAATATTGTGAGGTGTGAGGTATTCAGAATAGACTGAAAATGAGTGGAAATTATGGTTTTTGAGGTTAATAATACTTTGGGATCAAAATGACCGCCAAATTCTATGATTTAAGCTGTTTTTTAGGTTTTTTGGAAAAAAACACCCGAATCCAAAACACACCCGAATCCGACAAAAAAAATTCGGTGAGGTTTTGCCAAAACGCGGTCGAACCCAAAACACGGCCGCGGAACCGAACCCAAAACCAAAACACAAAACCCGAAAAATTTCCGGCGCTCATCTCTATATATGATAAAATGTAGTAGTAGTAGTAGTCAAAAGAAGAGGATTAATACTGAGCTTCTGAATGCTAACAGATGAGCCCCTGGAGAAATGATCAGCATACTTTATATAAATGTGTACATATAGCCATGCTATTTAAGAATCAAAAGCTTGTTTTAAAATAGAAAATCTAATTTGTGCATTGGCAAGCCAAGCGATAATATGCATCGACTCCTTGGACAGGGATTAAAAAGAGAGATTACCTTGTGTAAACAATGATGTATGAGATCTCGTCCTCACTGGCCTAAAGACTGACTCTAAATCCAACTGAGTTTACCTTCTGTATCACTAGTTAATTAGGGTGAAACATGAGGTAATTATGACTAATCCCAATGCTTTCCTGCTGGCCTGTTGCCTGTCAGGCCATCTCGCAACTACAACACTTTCATATCCTGTGAAACATAGCCATTAGAAGCAAATGGGGATTAGAGAGAATGAGGCTAAATTTCTGATCGAGTTCAGCACTCAAGGGGACCCTCCTGTGTCACATTATAGATCTGAATAAGACTGCGATCCTTTATAGACTGGACCAAGACCGGTATTACAGATAAAAAAAATAGATACTTTATTAACCGTACAATGGTGGGTGCTTCATGCGAACGTGAGCTGTTTGCCATTGAACAGGGCGATATTTGTTTTGTGCAGCTGTTGCCATCATCTCTTTTTTTCACCTTTCACACCGCACTTCACTTTGATCATCTAAAGAGCGTCTGTGCGCACATCTGACTGAACAGCAAGAGGAGTGTATAATGGCCCTTGGATGAGATCCCGCCGTCGAGATTCACAGGTGCTGTGTTTAAGAGCAGCTTAGCTATTAATTTTTTTTTTTATCACAAAACAGACCTGCTGTGAACTAACAGATATTCTCAGTAGTGTATACAGCATATGACAGCCCAAGCAAAGCGCATTCATATTTATTTATTTTTCATTAAAATGTTTCCAAGTGAAAAACTTGTGCCATCATATAATCTTAGCTGGCAGCCATTTTGTTGTCAGTGACATGCATGAGGCACAACATAGCTAATATAATTTTAGCGGGCAGCCATTTTGTTGTCTGTAAATGCATCCCAGTGACATACATGAGGAACAACATGGCCAATATAATCTTAGCGGGCAGCCATTTTATTGTCTGTAAATGCAGATCAGTGACATACATGAGTCACAACATGGCTAACATAATCTTAGTGGGCAGCCTTTTTGTTGTCTGTAAATGCAGCCCAGTGACATACAGTACATGAGGAACAACATGGTCAATATAATCTAAGCCGGCATATTTATTTATTTTCATTAAAATGTTTTTAAGTGAAAAACCTGTGCCATCATATAATCTTAGCTGGCAGCCATTTTGTTGTCTGTAAATGCAGCCCAGTGGCATACATGAGTCACAACATAGCTAATATAATCTTAGTGGGCAGTCATTTTGTTGTCTGTAAATGCAGCCCAGTGACATACATGAGGAACAACATGGCCAATATAATCTTAGCGGGCAGACATTTTATTGTCTGTAAATGCAGACCAGTGACATACATGAGGCACAACATGGCTAACATAATCTTAGCGGGCAGCCATTTTGTTGTCTGTAATTGCAGCCCAATGACATACATAAGGCACAACATGGCCAATATTGTCATCAGTCAGCAGGTACTGTATGGCGGACATTTGTGTGGCACGTGCTAGTGAACTGATTGAAGCTGCATTCTGATGAATATTAAATTCAGCAGACATAATGGGTGCTTCCGCTGTGAGCAGGCCAACTTGCGGCCTCCAAATAGTTATTTCCAGCTACTGAAAGCTGGTTATCTTAAAATAACATATGTAACTTGAAAAGAGAAGTGTATGCTTGAAGTCTTTCAGACTGATCTATTCTGAAAGATCTTTCATGTGGAAAAGAACTGGTCCTAGGTAACAGTATAAAATGG
Source organism: Pseudophryne corroboree (assembly GCF_028390025.1). Taxonomy (NCBI): domain Eukaryota; kingdom Metazoa; phylum Chordata; class Amphibia; order Anura; family Myobatrachidae; genus Pseudophryne; species Pseudophryne corroboree. The sequence goes on along the minus strand of NC_086445.1, from coordinate 959,150,194 downwards.
AAAACATCACACAGAGAATGCATTTGCACCCTTAGAGATACCTGCAGCTACTGGAGAGTCCTATAGTAAACAGAAATCCAATTAAATGCATTTTGTTTTATTTTTACCAGACGTCCAGGTCCATATTTAGTGTAGTGATGCTGAGTTTTGAAAACTCCAGAACTCTTAATAGATAAAAGCAGAGTGTTATTTTGCAATACCGGAATTCTAATTGGATGCGTAATATTTTACTGCATTTATTTGCTGTATTGACTAGTTTGACTGGAGTGTGATGGGTCATTTTCCTTGTGGATATTTCAGGATTATTATTGATTTTGCAGAACAGGAAGGGAATGAAGTGGTTTTATGAGGCTGTTTACCAGCACAGATACAGCTGTTTAATTTTTGCAAATCCCTATAAATGTGCCTCTTAATATACCGACAGGCTCCGTCGGGTCATCATTGTATATTGGTTTTCAGAGTCAACAATTCCATCACAGAGGAAACAGAGATTGGTATTGGTATATGTATAATCTGTCAAAATGTATAATTTAGCAAGATAAGAAATGATCACATGACCAATTATGACATCAAAGGGTGGTTGTATGGCTGCTGTATGTTTCACTATTTTAGTATAGTGTTTTTCTTCATGACCCCCAATTTCTTTTTTCATTTGTATATTGCTGGACTTGGTTTCAGTTTTTGTTTAATTTATATGTGCGTCAGTACATGATTCTGTTATTAGCCTGTCTTTCACTGTTTTATGTTGACCTTGATATGGGTGTTCGGGAGGCATTCAGTATGGTGGCTGTCGGGATCCCACCTGTAAGCATACCAATGCCGGAATTCCGACACCCGATGCCGGAATTCCGACACCTAGTGGAATACCGGTGGTCAGAATCCCGTCTGCCACCCGGACTCCCCACTCGGGTGGTGGTCCACTCCACCACCCGAGGCGGAATATTAGCCAGTGGCTACCAAAAGTCGCCACCGGCCCCGAAGCGTGGTGAGCGCATTGAGCCCACGAGGGGACTCGCTGCTGGTATTCCAGCTGTCGGGATCCCGGCATCGGTCTCCTGACCGCTGGGATCCCGACAGCCGGCTTATTATACTAAATCCTGGGTGTTCATATATTACTATGTCGAAATTTTGATGATTTGATTGTCACATGCTGAAGCTCCAATAAAGGAAAAATTGTAAAAAAAAAAACTATTTTAGTATTTAAAGTTGCCATACCTTAACTTGAAGAGGTATTTAATTTTTTTTCTATTTTTGTTGTTGCTTTTCTTTGTCACAAAACTTTTTTTTTAATATGAGACAACATTTTATTGAACAAAAACACTGTAAGAACCCTATGAGAAAGATGATCTTGTCATCCCAACCCAAAATAGTAATGAAGGACTTTTTGTACATAAAAACCATAAAATACAAGTAAAACAGATACACTCACATTTTTCCAGTAAAGTTGAACCAAAGCAGCTTTCTAAAAAAACATTGCTCATCAGTTGGTTCAATAAAAAAAAATAAAACTTAAGGGGAGATTTATCAAATCTGGCAGAAAGTTAAGGTGTAGAAGTTGCTCATACACGGCCTGCAAAGTGACAGCAGCTGATTGGTTAGTATGGGCAACGTCTCCACTTTACAGTACCTCTCCCCAATATTTGATAAATCTCCCCCATAGTGTAAGCAAATGGGATTCATGTCACGTTTGATGCAATTGTGAAGTCTCCGTAAAATACAATGGGGGTCATTCCGAGTTGATCGCTCGCTAGCAGTTTTTAGCAGCCGTGCAAACGCTATGCCGCCTCCCACTGGGAGTGTATTTTAGCTTAGCAGAAGTGCGAACGAAAGGATCGCAGAGCGGCTACAAAAAAAATTGTGTAGCTTCAGACCTACTCAGCGCTTGTGATTACTTCAGATTGTTCAGTTCCGGATTTGACGTCACAAACACACCCTGCGTTCTCCCAGCCACGCCTGTGTTTTTCCTGGCACGTCTGCATTTTTCCGGACACTCCCTGAAAACGGTCAGTTGACACCCAGAAACGCCGCCTTCCTGTCAATCACTCTGCGGCGGACATTGCGAATGAAAATCCTCGCTAAATTTTGTGTAAAACTACATCAGCTGTTGTGAAAGTACGTTGCGCATGCGCGTTGCGCATGCGCATTGCGCCACATACGCATGCGCAGAAGTGCCGCTTTTTCACTTAATCGCTGCGCTGCGAACATTTTTATCTAGCGATCAACTCGGAATGACCCCCAATGTCTATAGTTCTATGGGACACTTTACATAGTCAGTAGTTTAGATATAAAAGCCCTTGCTGAATACATCTCATTACTACCTTAAAATGAGGACAAATTAACTACATTTCAATTAGCGTATTTTCGCAGCTCCCAAGCTCCCATATGTGTCGTATGTAGCCTAAAAGAGATATTGACGTTTTATAACCTTGATGATAGACTTTCAGAACCTTGGACAGCTACAAATAATAATATTACTGTGAACAATCAAAAAAAAAAACAAAAAACATATTTATAGAATATATCCATATGGTACACAAACACATCCAGATGGACAGTGTAAAGTATATTAAATGGCGTATGATCAAAGGGATTAAGCCTTAAATTCAATGTTAAAAAAAAACAGAGTAGTGTTAAGCTATATTTAGTGTGTTGCAACTGAATTGTTTATCATTGGGTTTTAACTTTAGAAACAGAGCAAGCTGAAAAATAATGTTAAGGCTTTTCCTCTTGGCAGAGATACAGTACAGCAAAAACAATATAGCTTCTTGTCATACAGCAGGATTGGTTTGACATTTTTGTTCCTTTTTGCAAGATTGTGTATATTAAGTGAGAAGTGGTATTATTTTTTTTATTTTTTATTTTGTGATCTTGCCTTTCAAGAATCTCCTGAACTGGGTGCTGATTTAACCTGTGCCTTGTGGTGCCTCCTTTTTTTCTTCTGTTTATAACATTTATAAAATGCATAGACCTATAGCAGCTAGTGCAATGGTGAGTGAGTAGTCCACCAGTTGTCATGGTCTACCTTGCGTGTAGTCACAATGTACATGCTGAGAACCATATGCTCACACATATGTGCCCATGCAAATTTGGTGGTTCTGCCACTTATGCCTAACTGTCTATGGATGAGCAGAATGGAGAAGATTGGGGTCATTTTAGTGTTGGCCAATTACAGTAGATCACTGTAGTTGTCAGCACTAGTGAACTGCTTCTGATTGGCTCCACAGATACCGATTGATAGCGTCTACATCACTAGGGCATACTGTAGATTCTGCTTTTGTGAGTTTACTTTTTTTTTTTGCTTCTGAATACATGAGACAGGGAGTTGTTGCTTCTAAAAGTAAGAGCTTATTTGTAGTTTACATGATGGCTAATAGTGAAAGTTGTATACACAGCAGCACAGAGAGCAATTAGTAATACTAAACACCTATGACATGCACAAAATAACCCAGCACTCAGTGAGTCTTGTTTATATAATGACTGAGACAGGTCTATTGCTGGAGACGACACCAGCTTCAAGGGTACCAGGAGACTATTACAGCACATAAGCAATGTTTTTATATGTAGAAGTCAGACACGGTAATGACCCCAAGCACCGGTTCCCAGAACATGCATCTTCAGCCATTTTGAACCCCAGTCCACCAGCCAAACACCAAAATGTACGTGACATATATCTGTTGAGGGACAAGGGACTATTTGTTGATCATTACATTACCGCTGAGGTTTTAGTAATACCTTCTTCCTGCTACTGAAACTGTTTCCTGTGGTTGTCATTGGCTAGTCAGCCATTCTCAGAAAAGCAAAAAAGTGGCAACATTTGCACTACATATATCAATCTCGGAAGCACACAGGTAGGTGATAAGGGGTAATATATACAGCAACACTAATTGTATTGGCCATAATAACCTCTTTATAAAATATGACAATGGCCATACCCTTCATAGTTTAGAAGTTTTACTTGTAGAACGTGCACCACTGTAGACCAAGTCTTGATACTGGTATGATAGTTGCCAGATTACCCATCCTATACAGTAGGTCTTTGTATTTTCAGTTTAACAACATTGTCATTTTCTTTTAAGGAATCCAATTTTCCTTACAATAGTAAATATAGTTCTTAAAGCATCATTTTCCTAAACTCATTGAAGAAGGAGTCTTCTGCATTGTCTCTCTAAAAATATCTGTTATAAGTCTCATTCTATTTTGTCTTGTTAACATGTTTAAAGACAGAAACTAATTGAACTACAATTTACAATACATCAATTCAACGCTATTGATCTGTTTAAAAAAATTGAAAGTAAAGTCAGCAAAAGTCTAGCTCATTACTGCAAGAGTGATATATTGACTCCCTATGACACTCCTATTGTCCACAAATCAATGCTGATGTTTGGTAAAGGCTAGTTAAGAATGGAACTCGGTCAGCAAAGGTCACAGAACAAAGGGACATCCGAGATTATTGAAGACAAATGAACATATCATGGGATTTGAATGATTGGTATAAGTGAAGGAATGTGTTTGGTAACAGATTTCCAAACTTACGCAAACACGGCAATTAAAGAAATGTTCTATACTCCTCGTCTACCCGCTATAATTACTTAGTGATAAAACGGATGGAAACCTGCATAAAATGGAAAAGTGAGCCGGCATCCTGACGACCAGTCTCCCATACCCAACCCCCGCTGATAGCACACTGGTCATACTTGAACCCAAAGCCTCAACTCTGTGAGGGGAATATGACAACCACTGAGCCACCACAATAGCTTAGTGTGAGGGTGTACTGCGTACATGTGGTGTTATAGCTTAGCTGTCGCATTAATACGATATAGATGCAGGGGACTGTTGTGTATTGATACACTACTCAAAACCCCTTTATAAAGTAAAATAACATAACATCACTACTGTATACTGCTAATACCTTTCATAGCAAATATAACTGCTTCCTGTCTGACTGGTTTTGTTACCGTTATCTTTATCATTGCTGCTGCTGCTTTGGTTAATGTACATGAACAGATGTCATGCAGATGTTCATGAAGTAAGGGTTCAAAAAAGTCAGTCAGGGGGTCATCCGGATCCGTAAGTTATAGATGTTCTGCCAAGTGCACAGTGTTTATCTATCAAAGAGTCAAACACATGAGAGAATTCTAGAGATGCAAATACTGTACATGAAATGATGTGGAAATGATTAGTGCAGAATAAGTAATGAGCTGCCGTTAGAATGAGTATTGGTTATGAGTATAGGTTTCATTACTATGGAATAACACACACCCTGCACATGACTTTAAACAATACAGACTAAGGGCCTAATTCAGACTGGAACGCTTCACCAGCAGTGTTCGAAGTCTGATGTCCGGTGAAGTATGCGCACGCGCTGAAGCCACACTGCGTGTGCGCACACAGTGAAATGTGACGGCTTCTCACTTGTGCGATCGCCCTTGCCTGATTGACAGGCAGAGGCCATTGCAGGGTGGGAGGGGGGGTGTCGTCGGCGGCATTGGGGGGGGGGGTGCAGTCTGGACAACGCAGGTGTGTCTGGAATTTTTGTGAGGCGGGCCGCGACGGTTGCGTGACATCACACACTGCCGCTGCGACCCTAAACATGGTGGGTAGCCGCCTGCCTTCGCAGCTTGGCTGCATTGGCAGGGAGCTACTCAGCAGGTATGAAAGCATTGCCGCTGTGCAATGCTTTTGCACGTCTTTGGGGGGGGGGGGGGGGGGCTTGCTGGGTGTCCCTTCGCATGTCAGAGATTTTGATCTGCTCTGAATTAGGCCCTAAATCAGGCTAATTTGTGACATCAGCATATATACACCTATTGTACTTACCCACAACTTTCCCGTTTGTACTTACCCACAACTTTCCCGATGTAGATCAAATATCCACAATAAATTAGTGGTGGGGACACTGTATTTGTGGTCAGAGTTATATCAGACCAGGGGTGTGGCTAGTGAGATCAGGGGGTGGCCTAAAGCAGCCCAGGCCAAACTGTGGCTCTCCAGCATCCCAGCATGCCTTGCTTCAGATTTAGCTTTCTCTAATACCAAAACTGTGGCAGGGCATGCTGGGAATTGTAGTTTCACAACAGCTGGCGAGCCACAGGTTGGCTAGGCTGAAATGCTTTCTCAACAGTATGAAGCGCGGATGATATTCTGTGATCATATGGACGTTTATATATGTGTCTGTATTAGTTTCACACATTTCTTTAATATTACTTTTATTCTATAAACTATACATTGGAGTCTTTGAGTTGTTATTATTATATGGGATATATGCATGTAGCAAGCGTCCCTGCACAAGAATAAAATACTTATCTTCCTTTCTCATCTAAACTCATCTTCATGTTATATGACAAATCTTCTTTATTACTTACCAGAGAGCTGCAATACATTATATATCTGTGTATAATCGCCTCAGATCCTCTTTGTTGCCAAGAGATAATCTGCAGTAATGCAGTGTCAGCATGTGCAACATTGTCATTTAAAAATCTCTCACCATTTTCATAGCCCTTGAATTTATATGTGAATTTATCTGGGGTCTCCGTCTTTCACAGTTTTGATAGGTCCTATGGCTAAGTGTCCCACACTGAGCCGATGAAAGGTTAAGATCCTGAGTGTAGAGGAGATTGTATTTTCCAGTGTAATGAGAATTCATTAATCCCCTACATCACTTAGAAGCATTGCCTCCAGGGAGGGAAGAAGCCGCTATCTGTAAATGATGCTCGCATGCATACTGTACATTCATGTCCATTGCACTCATTTCCATCTAACATGTTGTATCAGGATTGACTGAAGTTTGACTATAATGTTTTCCTATTTATATGAAATATGCTCAGAAGAAATTGCACACATATAATAGAGTCAGTAATCAGATACATAATGGTTTGTAAAACATGATCAGTAAACATAGTATACACTTAGAGAATGCGGCACTTTGTCGCTAATAACGTATCATAGGTGGCCTAAAAAAACTCCTCTGCCCCCTTCCTAACTTTAAGCCCAACCCCCATAACAGGTGCTATATACAGTATAACCTATTAACAAACTATTTTCAGCAGCTCACCATGGTATATCTGTGCAGAAACGAGGTGAGGAGGCTGAATTGGTGGGGGTAGTGGGGGTGCATGGGCAGCAGAATTACGTCAGTGATTTAAAACCAGCAAATATTCTTACTGCAAAATAGTAAATCTCTGTTTTACCGCTTGATAACAGAATGTACATTAGTCTAATACAGTTATTTACGTTGATTTGTGTAAGTCACGGGTAGACTACCTTTTGCTATCATTGTCCTGGATAAAATTGAGTTACGCTCAGTGTGCCAGTTCTACATCATGAGACCTCTCCCCGTGTCCCTTATAGGTCATTAGATAACTCAACATGGCAATATATATTTCCTTTATATGTCATCATGCCTCTCTCCATGCCCCTTAAATACCATCACACGCCTCCACATGAACCTTATGTGCCATCAGACCCTTGCAGATGCCCCTTATATGCCATCAGATTCATCCACATGCCCCTTATATTTGCATATCATAATTCCCCTCATTTACCTCATGAGCAAAGGTAAATGAATACACTTTCTATATCATATGCCCTTGTACTGCAGTGCACTGACACTTACCTCCCTGTGTTGAGCAGAGCAGATCACTTGACTCACTGAAATGTTCTCCAGCTAGCCATTGGCGCAACACCGCTTTGATGGTGTAATGTTTATCATTACTGCCTCACAGCACTGAGGTCATGGATTAATTTCCCACCACGGCCCTAACTCTGTCGCGTTTGTATATTCTCCCTGTGCTTGCATGGTTTCCTACGGGTACTCCGGTTTCCTCCCACAATCCAAAAATACTTGTAGAGACATTGGCTCCCAACAAAAAATCTTAATGTGTACAAATGTTTAGGGCAGGCTAGATGGGCCAAGTGGTCCTTATCTGCCATCAAAGTTCTATGTTTCCTCCTCAAGGCCGGCAGCTGGCCAGATGAAGTGCCACTCTAGATTGTCTGTTGCGTGTTGCTGACCCCTGGTGTAAGGAATGAGCTGGGCATCATTTCAGACTCTTTAGGCTGATTGCTTAGGCATAAGCCAACTATTGTGGCATCTAATAAATGGATTCATCATCTTTTTGTTTGGTTATATTGTAGCGTGTTTATGACTTACCAGTAACAACTGAATTCACCTCAGCTGGAGAAAAGCTAAATGGGGATTGTCAGGTCTCTGGTTTTGTCTGTCCCCGGCGGGGGCGCTAGTGGGTCAGTGTTGGTGCGATGTACAAAGCGGGGAAGCAATATAAAAGTCCTGCGCATGAGCGCTGATATTTATTAATGCAAAGCAGATGGTATATTACTGAATACAATGGAAACCGGTAATGTGGAAAACTAGTGACAGGTAACTAAATCCAAACAACTTAAAAGTCTCTTGCAGCAGAACGTAAAATAACTTGATAATGAATGCAGGTGAAATAACAGAACTCCAGTAGTATTTGGAAATACACAGTCTCTGAATAACACAGGGCAAACTGATAATGGTTAGGAAAGAAGAACTCCGGAATATATAAGTAACTCACAGTCTCTGTAAAGCACAAGTCCATATAGCCACACTTAGGCTAAAGCAGGAGACAGTCTCTAAGCCAGTAGATGTTATGCGGCTGAGTTGCACAGATGGTATGCTGACAATTAGTGCACAGGTAAGTAATGAGAAAGAACACCTGAGGAGAGTCTCTTACTGCTGATGGGTTTGAAGCTGGATGTAGCTGAAGTCCGGAGTAACAGGAGAGCTGTAGAAATGGAAACTGGAACAAATGAGGTAACCACAGGGGAACGCTGGAAACAGGAATGCAGGAACTGGGAGAACTAGACACAGAGTATGTGACTCGTTGTCCAAGGCGATGAGAGTGAGCCCCGGACAGGAACTTATACCCCTTGCTCTGCAGTGATTGGTCGCAGTGTTCTGGCTGGAAACACAGGGCTGGATTAGATGCCGGGATTAGCTGAGTGCAGGTGTCATAGCAGCATCCATACAGACCGGATGCCTGCACACAGCGGAACACAAACGCAGGACCAGACTCAGGGGTACTCAGCGACACGGGAGATGACGCTCGCGGTCAGCGCATCCATGCAGCCGCGACTGGGGCCATGACCTCCGGAGGCCTGCACACCAGTGCGCTGGTAGGTGAGACACAGCTGACCGCCGATTCCTGACAGAGATAACATAATACAATTAAAAAATAAACTCTCCCTATTCTGTTGGGGAATTCTTCAAATCAATGGGCCTAATTCAGACCTGATCGCAGCAGCAAATTTGTTAGCAGTTGGGCAAATCCATGTGCACTGCAGGAGAGGCAGATATGTAACATGTGCAGAGAGAGTTAGATTTGGGTTATATTTTGTATCTGTGCAGGGTAAATAATGGCTGCTTTATTTTTACACTGCAATTCAGATTTCAGTTTGCCACACCCCACCCAAATCTAACTCTCTCTGCACATGTTATATCGCCCCCCCCCCCCCCCCCCCCCCTCCCTGCAGTGCACATGGTTTTGCCCAACTGCTAATAAATTTGCTGCTACGATCAGGTCTGAATTAGGCCCAATGTTTATTCCATCGTTTTTAAGTAACTAATACAATTGCAATCGTCCCTTTTCTATTGTGGGTTGTAAATGAGCTCTCTAATTTAAAAAAAAATCAAGCTAGACCAGACTGAAATGGTGATGCTTTATAATTAAGCTATGGAGGATAATTATGAGACAGTGGCTACAAATAAAGCCTTGGAGAACTCTGGCTAGCAGACTGCAAGCTGGACTGGTCAGTTCTGTATAAACCTGAAGACGTAGCATCAGAGCACACTCACTTGTCTGATCATAGCTCTGTATGGTGCTTACGCCCTGTTTCCGGGTACGGGTCATTGGGTCGACTCAACTTAGGTTGACACTCATTAGGTCGACCACTGAAGTCGACATGGGCATTAGGTCGACATGTACTAGGTCGACAGGGGAAAGGTCGACAGAGTTTTTGGATTTTTTTGGTGTCGTTTTCTTCGTAAAGTGACGGTGAACCCCAATTAGTGCACCGTGTCCCCTCGAATGGCTTGCTTTGCTTGCCATGCTTCGGGCAAGGAGCCTCGCTACGCTTGGCACAGGTTACTGTTCCAATCGTAGTTCACGTGTATCGAAAAATAAAAAAAATGAAAAAATTTGCAAAAAACTCATGTCGACCTTTTGACCTGCCGACCTAGTACATGTTGACCTAATGACCATGTCGACCTATTGACCACGTTGACCTTCAGCGGTCAACCTAATGACCGTCGATCTAAGCTGTGTCGACCTAACGACCGTATCCCCTGTTTCCTGTAGCAAATATAATAAGGTATCACACACCACTGCATCACATCGTACAAACAGCATATGCTGGAAGGATGAAAGAGAGACGTATAAATGACTATCTTAGTAAATGGTTATATGGGCAGGATGAGGTCTTATAAGCGAGTGTAATTGTTGAGAAGAGGTAAAGGTTAGGAGAGTATTATTGAATGTTTTCTGAAGAATCCCAGAGGTTTATGTTTGAAAAAACAAAAACAAAAAATATATAAACCAAAGTAAAATAGGAACAACTGACAGTATACCCATCAACAGCAGAGACAGCCATTTTTGGGAGGACTATCTGACATTCAGGAGAATGCAGCTTATTAGGTCACTACAGTAGGATGTAGTGAAATCACAAAGGCCTTTTTGGAGTCAGATATTCCTATTGAATTAATAGGCTGTATTCTGGTGAATGTTCAGCTGTTCAAAATGGCTGCCTCCACTCTCCATGGGAGACAGGTGCTCTTAAATATCCTAAGCCAGTGGTTCTCAATCTTTTTTGAATCATGGCGTCCTAGAGTATCAGAACTGTGTTTACAGTATATGTCATCCTTAGGTTTAATTATGTAGTAAGGGAGAAGATTTGCTTCTGTCTGTCCACATATTTTATGACTGACAGCCACCAGCACTGGTTTTGCCTCTTATATTGACCATAGTTGTCCTGAACCAACAACCCAGGGCACCCTTGTAAATCTCCTGAGGCACCCCATGGTGCCACGGCACACAGTTTAAGAACCTCTGTCCTAAGCAATTGTTCCTCTTAAATACAAGACATAAAATTGTATAAATAACTAAGACTATACACTGCATGATGTCAGATATTCTACATTACATAGATATAGAGGTTTGGGAGTAAGGGGAGAGCAAAGTGCATTTCTATTTTAAAGCCCCCGTCAATCAATTTTAAAACACAAATCACAGTATTTATTAATCTGCAGTCTGTGTAAATTCTGACATGTGGTGGCTTTAAAAGACACAAATCACATGTGATTTGCAGCAATTCGCTAGTTTGGAAACCAAACATTGAGCAAATATCGTTTGTTCCTGATTTCCCTACTGCAACGGTTCTAATTTTGACTATCATGTCCGCTATCTTTAACATGTGCTTCTTTGTACATACCATAAGCTTGGTGTAAATTTAAATGTTGCTGATGATAGTTGTCACCATGAAATGAAAACCAGCTCTAAACAATTGGCGTTTCTTTGTGCAGTTTCCATCCGGTTTGTAAACCACTGCTTTGTTTGCTTTGCACCATTTGTATGGATCCTAGGTTACAAAACCTACATCCCAGTTCACGATTTGTCAGTTTGAAGTATGGTTTTCACTTCAATAAACTGTAAAGTTTGGAAACCGCACAAAAAGAGACGTTTCAAATTGCAGTTAGGAAAAAAATGCACTTTTATCTCTAGATTTTTAGTATATATCTAGCTAATTTAATGAATTGACCTGGCTTGATTGCATTTGTGGCGTCACTCATTGGCCAATTACCAGATCGGCCTGTCCATGAAGTCATCAGTCAACCATACGGCAATGAGATTATAATCCCAAACCATCAGTTCTCTGGAATTTGGATTTATAGGGGCAGATGTATTTAAGCCTGGAGAAGTGATAAAGAAGTGATAAGTGGTAGATGATAACGCACCAGTCAATTCTTACTGGTTGGAAAAATGACAATTAGGAGCTGATTGGCTGGTGCGTTATCACCTTCCACTTATCACTGCTTCATCACTGCTTTATCACTTTTCCAGGCTTAATACATCTGCCCCATAGTGAGAGATGTATCAAACCATTGAGAGAAATAAAGTACCAACCAATCAGCTACTAACTGTCATTTTTCAAAACAACCTGTAAAATGACAGAGGGGTATATTCTATTGAAGTCGAAAGCTGCCTACTGTCGAAAAGACGTCAGTTTTCAACTTTTTTAGGTCGGAAGGGGTTTCGACCTATTCAATTTAACCCCAAATTATTTGACAAGTCGAGGCATTCGACTTGTCTAAAAGCACGTGGATCGGCGGAATAGCTGTCGATCCGCATGCTAAGTTTTGGCCCCCTTTTCGACCATCTCAATCCGACTTTAAAAACAGTCGATTGAGATGAGGGAGCCGAGAGGAGGAGAAGTGGGAGACCAGCGGGGGGACAGGGGAGAGCCGCGGGCAGACGGGGGAGAGCAGCCGCTCACAACAGCGTCCACCCGGCTCCAGCAAGCGAGACCTGCTGGAGCCGGTTGGACGCTGCCATCAGCGGCGGCTGTGACACATCCTCTGGCTACGCTGCTATAGCCGCTGCTGTAGCGCTGCTCTCCACTGTATGCCCACGGCTCTCCCCTGTCTAAGCTCCCGCATCTCAATTCAACTTTTTTTAAAGTGGAATTGAGATGGCATTGAATAGCCCTTGTCGGATCCATTCTGACAAATGAATGTCAGAATGGATCCGACTTCAATTGAATATACCCCAGAAGCAGATTGGTTGGTACTTTGGGCCTAATTCAGACTTGATCGCTCCTCTACAAATTAGCAGAGATCTGCGATCAGATAGTCACTGCCCATAGAGAGTGAAAACCTGCCCCGTGCAAGTGTGCGAATGCATGCGTACACCGTGTGAAAAATTCGCCGGACAGTGGACACCTGCAAATCTGTTCACAACTCACTCACCATCTAATGATTTTTCCTGTCTGTGCAGTCTGTGCCTAGCCCAGGATTTACTCCTACAGTGCGATACAAACAGGCTGATCGGAGCCGGAGCTGACGTCACACACCCTCCCTGAAAACTATTGGGAACGCCTGCGTTTTTCCTAACACTCCCAAACGTCCACTTCCTGTCAATCATCTTGCGTACGCTTAGCGATTGAAATTTTGGCACCATTCTGTCGCTGTTTGGGCTCGCGCCTGCGCATTGCGGTGCATACGCAGTTATTTGATAACCGTCTGCTGTGCGATTTCGCACAACAGCGATCAGATCTGAATCGGGTGACCTTTATCTCTTTCCACATCTCTGCCATAGAGATCTGATTGTTTGATATTTGGACTAAAGTCCTGATCATCACATGTAGTTTTGCCCTAATTCATCTCTTTTATACGTAGTATTAAATCACAGGTTCACAAGTGAAGAATTAAGGAAAAATGCTTTGATAAAATGGAACAATTACATTAAAAAAGAGCAAAGTAGCAGAACGTGACATGTTATTACTAATGAATTGGAACTAAGTTGTTACCTTTAGATGTAATTTGTTCTAGACCAATACCACTAAAGCAAAGAACTCATCGCTACCCTGTCTGAAGCTTTTCCTGGATAAACAGTTCACTATTAATTAACCAAGTTCCATATATACTGGCAAGAAATTATTGATGCTACTTCTTAAGAGTTCCATGTGAATAAGAAATGTGTTCTTCCAATTATGTAGCTGTCATAGGTAGCAAAATTATGTAGCAGAAAATTAGCCATAAGCCATATAATTAATTGCTTGGTAACATAAAAAAGATTAGATGCTACTTCTTGGGGAAACTGCTGCTGTATTCTTCATTATTTTTTCTTTTAAATAGATTTTTGCATGGTCTTGGGGAATTCGTTATCTCTTCAATAACTTGTTAGAGAGCCAGATCTAAATCAAAATAATTTGAATAATTGTGGCATTTCCCCCCTCCCACTGTATCATACATGAACCCCTATACATTCACATAGCACATAATTATAGAAGTAATGAATTTAAACACAATTTGACCCATTCACCTTCTAAAAGCAACACACTTAATAATTTCAATTATGTCTCTATTTAGTTTAATGTGAGGTTAAACAATTACCCTGTAAGCTTTGATGTCCATATAGCAGTCTCCCTACCTTTTCCGGATGTGGCTGACAAGGGTTTGAGCGTCTACTGTATGGGCCAGATCAATAGGAATGGTAAATATTCCTTCCATGCGAGGCTTGCCTATCCGGTGGTAGGCCACTGATGTGCTTGTACGGAATTTGGTATGTAAAATCCTCAAAGTGCCCAAATTATGTAATGAAAATAGAATGCTTGGAAAAGTCACTTGATGTCTGTTGTTTGAATAGATACAATGTCTAAAGCAGTGGTTCTCAAACTGTGTGCCGTGGCAGGGACACTTGCAGGGGTTCTTCAGGTGGGTGGTCCAGGACCAATTAAAATTATTTATGGTCAATGTAATAGGTAAAACCAGTGCTGGTGGCTGTCATTCATAAAATATGTGGACAAACAGAAGTGAATCTTGTCTCTCACCGTATAATTGAACTTAAGGATGACATATAAACACAATTTACTTAATTTAATATTTTTTTCTAAATTTCTCAATGAGAAACTTTTGGCCTAGGGTTGCCATGAAAAACATTCTGATACTCTAGGGCGCCGTGATTCAAAATGGAAACTACTGGTCTAAAGCATAGCTGTCACTGAAACAGAATGGAGGCAACCATTTTGTGTGCTACTGTATAGTAAACCCATAAGCATTAATGAGAGTGCAATCTTAGTGTCTCATGACTCAGTAATGTCACTGTTTTCCAGTCTCTTATCCCTGAAAAGTTCTTTTTTGCACTAAGGTGAGCCCCAGTCAGGGAAGATTTATTGAATGTATACCTACTGCCCGCAAAGAGTGAAGGAAACCATTTTGTGGATTGAAAAAATATCCAGACTACCAAATCATTGTCAGGTGACAAAATGGCTACCTCCGCTCTATGTACTGGTATTTGTTGTAAACCAATGTTTGTGATTGTGCTACTGGCAACTACAGAAAGTGTTTGACCAGTCAGTGCAATAAACTGATTGATATCACCATGCACTGACTGGGTGTTTTTACCCCGGTATATATGTATACGGACAGTAATGACAAGTAGGCCTACAGGAAAAAAGATTGAGGTGCACCATCAGAAACATTGGTTTACTACAAATACCACATAAAGACATTGTGACGTCAATGGGGAATGGCACAAGCTTTGCAGTGTTTGATGAATGTTAAGACTGAATGTGGGCAAATTACATCAAATTAAAGTTTGGGTGATTCATGCTTCTTAAATAAGAGATATAACAAACTGTATTTAAACACAAATATGGCTATAAATGAGGGTGTCAGTTGTATTCAGTGGGGTTTAAGTGAAACCTCTGTGCTCTCATAATCCAGAATTTAAAGCAGTTGGAACAAAATTTTTTTTTTAAAAATGAGGCTTTTGTAATCAGTTGTTCCCACTGTTTAATGTCCAGTAATGGGAATACAGTACTCATTATATTGCCAGTGTGTTTAATGAATATCTCTTGCACTGATGTGAAATTGTGTTGTATGATGAATACATTCACTTCCTGCGGAGAAAGTAATGAACAGCAAACAGCATGCAGGTCCCCAGTGATGGGCTGCAGGTGAAGGTGGGGTGTTTGCATCTCAACAAACCCGCTACTGTAGTTGATTTTAAGCTTGGACGTAACACAGTCATCAGCTATATTAATTTAGCATTTGGAATCACAGTGAGCATTAAAACCATAGGCGCTCCATATAAAACTCTCACATATTACATAGTGTACATTCCATTTTCTCTAGATGACTTAGAGTAAGCATTTAAGAAGAAGCATGCAGGCACACCAGGGGAAGGACACAAATGTCCTCGCAGGCTAGTAACTATAACTACACAGAATAAGATATTTGATTTCCTCATAAAATGCTTTCATTTACCATTGTGCAAAAATGTTATACAGCAGCTTTGTGCATACTATATATGATTGCCCAAGCACTGCATTAAGCAGTAACTGGATGCCACCCGGGCCAGTCATCGTTTCCACCCCCTTCCACTCATCACATACGCTGCAAAGAAGTGGCAGCCTGCAGCAGGAGGCTGGCTGCCAGGCATGTGCATCTGTAAAGCAGCAGTCGCTTCACCAGGCATGTGTATGAGCCTCAGGGACAACAGGTGTGTCACTCCCGCAACCTTTCACCCTGAGTAGTGGCATTGGGGCTGATTCATATATGTACACTACTGCCACCACAACTGTGAATGTGTACGCAGCAGCTGTGCAAAAATATGCAAATGTTGTAGCTGCTGGGGTAGCATCTCTGAAACCTAAGGTCCCGTATCATGTAGTGATGAGCGGGTTCGGTTTCTCGGAAACCGAACCCCCCCGAACTTCACGCTTTTTACACGGGTCCGAGGCAGACACGGATCTTCCCGCCTTGCTCGGTTAACCCGAGCGCGCCCGAACGTCATCATCCCGCTGTCGGATTCTCGCGAGGCTCGGATTCTATCGCGAGACTCGGATTCTATATAAGGAGCCGCGCGTCGCCGCCATTTTCACACGTGCATTGAGATTGATAGGGAGAGGACGTGGCTGGCGTCCTCTCCGTTTAGAGTAGACTAGAGAGTAGTAGAGACACTTGATTTACTAATTTTGGGGAGCATATTAGGAGTACTACTTGCTGATAGTGTGACCAGTGACCACCAGTTTAATTAATCCGTTCTCTGCCTGAAAAAAAACGATACACAGTGTGACACAGTCACATACCATATCTGTGCTCAGCCTCAGTGTGCTGCATCATCTATGTAATACTGTATATCTGACTGTGCTGAGTGCTCACTGCTCACACAGCTTAATTGTGGGGGAAACTGGGGAGCAGTTATAGCAGGAGTACATATTTTAACAGTGCACACTTTTGCTGCCAGAGTGCCACTGCCAGTGTGACTGACCAGTGACCACTGACCACCGGTATATTGTGATTGTCTGCCTGAAAAAGTTAAACACTCGTCGTGTGGTGTTTTTATTCTATAAACGCATTCTGCTGACAGTGTCCAGCAGGTCCGTCATTATATAATATATACCTGTCCGGCTGCAGTAGTGATATATATATTTTTTATATCATTATCATCCAGTCTATATAAGCACTGCAGCAGACGCAGTACGGTAGTCCACGGCTGTAGCTACCTCTGTGTCGGCAGTCGCTCGTCCATCCATAATTGTATACCACCTACCCGTGGTGTTTTTTTTTCTTCTATCTTCTTGATACTAGTAGCTTACTTTAGGAGTCTGCAGTGCTGAGCTGACAGTGTCCAGCAGGTCCGTTATTATATAATATATACCTGTCCGGCTGCAGTAGTGATATATATATATTTTTTATCTCATTATCATCCAGTCTATATTAGCAGCAGACGCAGTACGGTAGTCCACGGCTGTAGCTACCTCTGTGTCGGCAGTCGCTCGTCCATCCATAATTGTATACCACCTACCCGTGGTGTTTTTTTTTTTCTTTCTTCTTGATACTAGTAGCTTACTTTAGGAGTCTGCAGTGCTGAGCTGACAGTGTCCAGCAGGTCCGTCATTATATAATATATACCTGTCCGGCTGCAGTAGTGATATATATATATTTTATATCTCATTATCATCCAGTCTATATTAGCAGCAGACGCAGTACGGTAGTCCACGGCTGTAGCTACCTCTGTGTCGGCAGTCGCTCGTCCATCCATAATTGTATACCACCTACCCGTGGTGTTTTTTTTTTTTTTCTATCTTCTTGATACCAGTAGCTTACTTTAGGAGTCTGCAGTGCTGAGCTGACAGTGTCCAGCAGGTCCATCATTATATAATATATACCTGTCCGGCTGCAGTAGTGATATATATATATTTTTTATATCATTATCATCAAGTCTATATTAGCAGCAGACGCAGTACGGTAGTCCACGGCTGTAGCTACCTCTGTGTCGGCAGTCGCTCGTCCATCCATAATTGTATACCACCTACCTGTGGTGTTTTTTTTTTTCTTTCTATCTTCTTGATACTACTAGTAGCTTACTTTAGGAGTCTGCAGTGCTGAGCTGACAGTGTCCAGCAGGTCCGTCATTATATAATATATACCTGTCCGGCTGCAGTAGTGATATATATATATTTTATATCTCATTATCATCCAGTCTATATTAGCAGCAGACGCAGTACGGTAGTCCACGGCTGTAGCTACCTCTGTGTCGGCAGTCGCTCGTCCATCCATAATTGTATACCACCTACCCGTGGTGTTTTTTTTTTCTATCTTCTTGATACTAGTAGCTTACTTTGGGAGTCTGCAGTGCTGAGCTGACAGTGTCCAGCAGGTCCGTCATTATATAATATATACCTGTCCGGCTGCAGTAGTGATATATATATATTTTATATCTCATTATCATCCAGTCTATATTAGCAGCAGACGCAGTACGGTAGTCCACGGCTGTAGCTACCTCTGTGTCGGCAGTCGCTCGTCCATCCATAATTGTATACCACCTACCTGTGGTGTGTTTTTTTTTTTCTATCTTCTTGATACTACTAGTAGCTTACTTTAGGAGTCTGCAGTGCTGAGCTGACAGTGTCCAGCAGGTCCGTCATTATATAATATATACCTGTCCGGCTGCAGTAGTGATATATATATATTTTATATCTCATTATCATCCAGTCTATATTAGCAGCAGATGCAGTACGGTAGTCCACGGCTGTAGCTACCTCTGTGTCGGCAGTCGCTCGTCCATCCATAATTGTATACCACCTACCCATGGTGTTTTTTTTTCTTTCTATCTTCTTGATACTAGTAGCTTACTTTAGGAGTCTGCAGTGCTGAGCTGACAGTGTCCAGCAGGTCCGTCATTATATAATATATACCTGTCCGGCTGCAGTAGTGATATATATATATATATTTTTTATATCATTATCATCCAGTCTATATTAGCAGCAGACGCAGTACGGTAGTCCACGGCTGTAGCTACCTCTGTGTCGGCAGTCGCTCGTCCATCCATAATTGTATACCACCTACCTGTGGTGTTTTGTTTTTTTCTATCTTCTTGATACTAGTAGCTTACTTTAGGAGTCTGCAGTGCTGACAGTGTCCAGCAGGTCCGTCATTATATAATATATACCTGTCCGGCTGCAGTAGTGATATATATATATTTTTTATATCATTATCATCCAGTCTATATTAGCAGCAGATGCAGTACGGTAGTCCACGGCTGTAGCTACCTCTGTGTCGGCAGTCGCTCGTCCATCCATAAGTATACTAGTATCCATCTCCATTGTTTACCTGAGGTGCCTTTTAGTTGTGCCTATTAAAATATGGAGAACAAAAATGTTGAGGTTCCAAAAATAGGGAAAGATCAAGATCGACTTCCACCTCGTGCTGAAGCTGCTGCCACTAGTCATGGCCGAGACGATGAAATGCCAGCAACGTCGTCTGCCAAGGCCGATGCCCAATGTCATAGTACAGAGCATGTAAAATCCAAAACACCAAATATCAGTAAAAAAAGGACTCAAAAATCTAAAATAAAATTGTCAGAGGAGAAGCGTAAACTTGCCAATATGCCATTTACCACACAGAGTGGCAAGGAACGGCTGAGGCCCTGGCCTATGTTCATGGCTAGTGGTTCAGCTTCACATGAGGATGGAAGCACTCAGCCTCTCGCTAGAAAAATGAAAAGACTCAAGCTGGCAAAAGCACAGCAAAGAACTGTGCGTTCTTCGAAATCACAAATCCACAAGGAGAGTCCAATTGTGTCGTTTGCGATGCCTGACCTTCCCAACACTGGACGTGAAGAGCATGCGCCTTCCACCATTTGCACGCCCCCTGCAAGTGCTGGAAGGAGCACCCGCAGTCCAGTTCCTGATAGTCAGATTGAAGATGTCAGTGTTGAAGTACACCAGGATGAGGAGGATATGGGTGTTGCTAGCGCTGGGGAGGAAATTGACCAGGAGGATTCTGATGGTGAGGTGGTTTGTTTAAGTCAGGCACCCGGGGAGACACCTGTTGTCCGTGGACACTGGACGTGAAGAGCATGCGCCTTCCACCATTTGCACGCCCCCTGCAAGTGCTGGAAGGAGCACCCGCAGTCCAGTTCCTGATAGTCAGATTGAAGATGTCAGTGTTGAAGTACACCAGGATGAGGAGGATATGGGTGTTGCTGGCGCTGGGGAGGAAATTGACCAGGAGGATTCTGATGGTGAGGTGGTTTGTTTAAGTCAGGCACCCGGGGAGACACCTGTTGTCCGTGGGAGGAATAGGGCCATTGACATGCCTGGTGAAAATACCAAAAAAATCAGCTCTTCGGTGTGGAAGTATTTCAACAGAAATGCGGACAACATTTGTCAAGCCGTGTGCTGCCTTTGTCAAGCTGTAATAAGTAGGGGTAAGGGCGTTAACCACCTCGGAACATCCTCCCTTATACGTCACCTGCAGCGCATTCATCATAAGTCAGTGACAAGTTCAAAAACTTTGGGCGACAGTGGAAGCAGTCCACTGACCAGTAAATCCCTTCCTCTTGTAACCAAGCTCACGCAAACCACCCCACCAACTCCCTCAGTGTCAATTTCCTCCTTCCCCAGGAATGCCAATAGTCCTGCAGGCCATGTCACTGGCAATTCTGACGAGTCCTCTCCTGCCTGGGATTCCTCCGATGCATCCTTGCGTGTAACGCCTACTGCTGCTGGCGCTGCTGTTGTTGCTGCTGGGAGTCGATGGTCATCCCAGAGGGGAAGTCGTACTCGTAAGACCACTTTTACTACTTCCACCAAGCAATTGACTGTCCAACAGTCCTTTGCGAGGAAGATGAAATATCACAGCAGTCATCCTGCTGCAAAGCGGATAACTGAGGCCTTGGCATCCTGGGCGGTGAGAAACGTGGTTCCGGTATCCATCATTACTGCAGAGCCAACTAGAGACTTGTTGGAGGTACTGTGTCCCCGGTACCAAATACCATCTAGGTTCCATTTCTCTAGGCAGGCGATACCGAAAATGTACACAGACCTCAGAAAAAGACTAACCAGTGTCCTAAAAAATGCAGTTGTACCCAATGTCCACTTAACCACGGACAGGTGGACAAGTGGAGCAGGGCAGGCTCAGGACTATATGACTGTGACAGCCCACTGGGTAGATGTATGGACTCCCGCCGCAAGAACAGCAGCGGCGGCACCAGTAGCAGCATCTCGCAAACGCCAACTCTTTCCTAGGCAGGCTACGCTTTGTATCACCGCTTTCCAGAATACGCACACAGCTAAAAACCTCTTACGGCAACTGAGGAAGATCATCGCAGAATGGCTTACCCCAATTGGACTCTCCTGTGGATTTGTGGCATCGGACAACGCCAGCAATATTGTGTGTGCATTAAATCTGGGCAAATTCCAGCACGTCCCATGTTTTGCACATACCTTGAATTTGGTGGTGCAGAATTATTTAAAAAACGAGAGGGGCGTGCAAGAGATGCTGTCGGTGGCCAGAAGAATTGCGGGACACTTTCGGCGTACAGGCACCACGTACAGAAGACTGGAGCACCACCAAAAACGCCTGAACCTGCCCTGCCATCATCTGAAGCAAGAAGTGGTAACGAGGTGGAATTCAACCCTCTATATGCTTCAGAGGTTGGAGGAGCAGCAAAAGGCCATTCAAGCCTATACAACTGAGCACGATATAGGAGGTGGAATGCACCTGTCTCAAGCGCAGTGGAGAATGATTTCAACGTTGTGCAAGGTTCTGCAACCTTTTGAACTTGCCACACGTGAAGTCAGTTCAGACACTGCCAGCCTGAGTCAGGTCATTCCCCTCATCAGGCTTTTGCAGAAGAAGCTGGAGACATTGAAGGAGGAGCTAACACAGAGCGATTCCGCTAGGCATGTGGGACTTGTGGATGGAGCCCTTAATTCGCTTAACAAGGATTCACGGGTGGTCAATCTGTTGAAATCAGAGCACTACATTTTGGCCACCGTGCTCGATCCTAGATTTAAAACCTACCTTGGATCTCTCTTTCCGGCAGACACAAGTCTGCTGGGGTTCAAAGAACTGCTGGTGACAAAATTGTCAAGTCAAGCGGAACGCGACCTGTCAACATCTCCTCCTTCACATTCTCCCGCAACTGGGGGTGCGAGGAAAAGGCTCAGAATTCCGAGCCCACCCGCTGGCGGTGATGCAGGGCAGTCTGGAGCGACTGCTGATGCTGACATCTGGTCCGGACTGAAGGACCTGACAACGATTACGGACATGTCGTCTACTGTCACTGCATATGATTCTCTCCCCATTGAAAGAATGGTGGAGGATTATATGAGTGACCGCATCCAAGTAGGCACGTCAGACAGTCCGTACTTATACTGGCAGGAAAAAGAGGCAATTTGGAGGCCCTTGCACAAACTGGCTTTATTCTACCTAAGTTGCCCTCCCACAAGTGTGTACTCCGAAAGAGTGTTTAGTGCCGCCGCTCACCTTGTCAGCAATCTGCGTACGAGGTTACTTCCAGAAAATGTGGAGAAGATGATGTTCATTAAAATGAATTATAATCAATTCCTCCGTGGAGACATTGACCAGCAGCAATTGCCTCCACAAAGTACACAGGGAGCTGAGATGGTGGATTCCAGTGGGGACGAATTGATAATCTGTGAGGAGGGGGATGTACACGGTGATATATCGGAGGATGATGATGAGGTGGACATCTTGCCTCTGTAGAGCCAGTTTGTGCAAGGAGAGATTAATTGCTTCTTTTTTGGTGGGGGTCCAAACCAACCCGTCATTTCAGTCACAGTCATGTGGCAGACCCTGTCACTGAAATGATGGGTTGGTTAAAGTGTGCATGTCCTATTTATACAACATAAGGGTGGGTGGGAGGGCCCAAGGACAATTCCATCTTGCACCTCTTTTTTCTTTCATTTTTCTTTGCGTCATGTGCTGTTTGGGGGGTGTTTTTTGGAAGGGCTATCCTGCGTGACACTGCAGTGCCACTCCTAGATGGGCCAGGTGTTTGTGTCGGCCACTAGGGTCGCTTAGCTTACTCACACAGCTACCTCATTGCGCCTCTTTTTTTCTTTGCGTCATGTGCTGTTTGGGGAGTGTTTTTTGGAAGGGCCATCCTGCGTGACACTGCAGTGCCACTCCTAGATGGGCCAGGTGTTTGTGTCGGCCACTAGGGTCGCTTAGCTTACTCACACAGCTACCTCATTGCGCCTCTTTTTTTCTTTGCGTCATGTGCTGTTTGGGGAGTGTTTTTTGGAAGGGCCATCCTGCGTGACACTGCAGTGCCACTCCTAGATGGGCCAGGTGTTTGTGTCGGCCACTAGGGTCGCTTAGCTTACTCACACAGCTACCTCATTGCGCCTCTTTTTTTCTTTGCGTCATGTGCTGTTTGGGGAGTGTTTTTTGGAAGGGCCATCCTGCGTGACACTGCAGTGCCACTCCTAGATGGGCCAGGTGTTTGTGTCGGCCACTAGGGTCGCTTAGCTTACTCACACAGCTACCTCATTGCGCCTCTTTTTTTCTTTGCGTCATGTGCTGTTTGGGGAGTGTTTTTTGGAAGGGCCATCCTGCGTGACACTGCAGTGCCACTCCTAGATGGGCCAGGTGTTTGTGTCGGCCACTAGGGTCGCTTAGCTTACTCACACAGCTACCTCATTGCGCCTCTTTTTTTCTTTGCATCATGTGCTGTTTGGGGAGTGTTTTTTGGAAGGGCCATCCTGCGTGACACTGCAGTGCCACTCCTAGATGGGCCAGGTGTTTGTGTCGGCCACTTGGGTCGCTTAGCTTAGCCATCCAGCGACCTCGGTGCAAATTTTAGGACTAAAAATAATATTGTGAGGTGTGAGGTGTTCAGAATAGACTGAAAATGAGTGGAAATTATGGTTATTGAGGTTAATAATACTTTGGGACCAAAATGACCCCCAAATTCTATGATTTAAGCTGTTTTTTAGGGTTTTTTGAAAAAAACACCCTAATCCAAAACACACCCGAATCCGACCAAAAAAATTCGGTGAGGTTTTGCCAAAACGCGTTCGAACCCAAAACACGGCCGCGGAACCGAACCCAAAACCAAAACACAAAACCCGAAAAATTTCCGGTGCTCATCACTAGTATCATGTCCGCTGGCAGTAAGACACTAGAGCCATTGTAACTGCATATGGTATCGCAGTTGCAAGCTGTAACACGCCCCAGAAACTGTTTCGACACGCCTGCGTTTGAGTCGACACTTCTATGCTACCTCCTACAAATGGTCCCTTACTGCCAGTCCCTTTGCAAATAAATCCTTACTGCAACAAGTGTCGCAAGACCATGGCGGCACATACATAGCGCAACTTCTATGCATGCGCAGCGCCAAAAAAAAACATACTTGCTTACTCTCCCGGTAGTTGCTGGAGACTACAGGGAGGATATGACACAATTCTATGCAAACGACATAACATTGTCCCCGCCCCCTCACTCCCAACCTGCGAATTGCAGCATTCCCAGTGAGGGGCGAGGCTTTATTACACAAAGTACCTGCCCAGCCACCATATCCAATCAGCGTCATCTCTCCTCTTGGCTTCTGGAGGTGAGAGCTGGAAAGTAGGTAAATATAAAATACATAAATGTAACAGGCATTATATGGAAATCACATGTGTCACTTTTTGGGGTTCTGCCCCTGTACATCCCCATCAACGGCTGCAATTGTTATTCGTCAACCTGATGTATCAGGCGCATCCCACACTGTAAGAAGCATGTTTGGGCATGGCCATATTTACCTTCAGTCTCATGCAATATGGCATTCCTTTTCATCATGGTCACCTCAATGTATAATGCCGCGTACTATGCTGGCACTTTATAAATAAAAGCTAATCTAATAATACATAGTGAGATTCCTTTCTTGCAGTACAGTACTGGGCACTTACTAAAACTCCTACTGGGAAAAGATTATATTTGCTTATTAGAGCTTTCTGTGCAAGGAGCAGCAGTCTGTAGCCATGTGCTAGAAGGCAGCAGGAGCCATTAACACTGCTTGATCAGCACTCTCTGCGGGGTCAATTAAAGACATCAGGGGTGGAACAGGTTGCTGCCTGTGCTAAATGTGCTCTGTAGGAGACGGACAAAGACAAGTTGCTGAGATGTTTGATATTACTCTCATCAAGTCTGTTCATGAGCAATTCTGATTATCCCTCCCTACGTGTGTTTTGTGTGTTGCACAAATTATATTGTCCAGTCATTTCTCAGACAGAACATTTAAAAATTAGATTTAAAATTGCCAAACTACTGTACATGGTAACTTTTATTTCCCCGTGTACGTCATGATATAATCTGCAGATTTGTATAAGAGACAAGCGCAAAGGTGTAAACATAACAAATGATAATAATAAACCTAAACGTAAGATGTTTTAAATAAAAAATAGAAGGAAATCACAGTACAGTATATATCTGAAAGTTTCTTGCATACTGTGTAAATTAGGGAGCTCCTTCTTACATATATTCATGGCCATTTAAAGTGCATCGATCTTTTGTACATAGTGAAAGGAAGCCATACTGATGGCTAATCAGACATCCGTGAGAATGGAGCCTATGGGGTATATGCAATTGTGGTCGAATTCCCGAAATTGTCGAATTTCGGGTCATTTTCGACCAAAAAAAAAATTCCCCTATGCAATCCAGTGCTTTCCGACCAAAAAACGGACTTTCAAAATTCGACTTTTTGAAATTCGAATTTTTGCAAATTCGACTTTTCTGCAATGATACAAGTGCTGCAATTCGACCAAAGCATATTCAATTCAAGTTTTGAAATTCGACAGCAGTGCTTTTAGACAGCAAATTCGTCATTTTCAATCCGCCACACTTTGGAGGGTGAAAACAAATAAAAAAAATTTAAACATGTTTTTTTTGGTGTTTTTTTTTTGGGAATAGCAGATCTATTTATATTAGAAGG
Organism: Pseudophryne corroboree; assembly: GCF_028390025.1. NCBI lineage: Eukaryota > Metazoa > Chordata > Amphibia > Anura > Myobatrachidae > Pseudophryne > Pseudophryne corroboree. The sequence continues at coordinate 959,124,212 of NC_086445.1, read as the reverse complement.
GATTAGGTACTTTTTTTTTTTTTTTGGGAGGCACAAATATTATTTATATATTTTTTAAAATATTATTATTATTATTTTTTTTTTTTTTTATGCTGGAAGGGTAAAATCATAAAAAAAAATGGCGTGGGGTCCCCCCTCCAAAGCATAACCAGCCTCGGGCTCATTGAGCTGGTCCTGGTTCTAAAAATGCGGGGAAAAAATTGACAGGGGATCCCCCGTATTTTTAAAACCAGCACCGGGCTCTGCGCCTGGTGCTGGTGCCAAAAATACGGGGGACAAAAAGAGTAGGGGTCTCCCGTATTTTTAACACCAGCATCGGGCTCCACTAGCTGGACAGATAATGCCACAGCCGGGGGTCACTTTTATGCCGTGCCCTGCGGCCGTGGCATCAAATATCCAACTAGTCACCCCTGGCCGGGGTACCCTGGGGGAGTGGGGACCCCTTCAATCAAGGGGTCCCCCCCCCCCAGCCACCCAAGGGCCAGGGGTGAAGCCCGAGGCTGTCCCCCCCCATCCAATGGGCTGCGGATGGGGGGGCTGATAGCCTTTGTGATAATAAAAAGATATTGTTTTTTCCAATAGTACTACAAGTCCCAGCAAGCCTCCCCCGCAAGCTGGTACTTGGAGAACCACAAGTACCAGCATGCGGGAGAAAAACGGGCCCGCTGGTACCTGTAGTACTACTGGGGAAAAAATACCCAAATAAAAACAGGACACACACACCGTCGACAGTAAAACTTTATTTCATACGTCGACACACACATACTTACCTATGTTCACACGCCGACATCGGTCCTCTTCTCCATGTAGAATCCACGGATACCTGTAAAGAAAAGTTCAAAATACTCACCTCAACCATGGTCCAGAGATAAATCCACGGACTTGGCAAAATAAGAAAACGCAAATACCCGCACCAAAAACGGACTGAAAGGGGTCCCATGCTGACACATGGGACACCTTTCCACGAATGAGACCTGTCAGTGACAGCTGTCACTGACAGGTCTCTAAGCCAATCAGGAAGCGCAACTTCGTTGCGCTCACCTGATTGGCTGAGCGCTGTCTGCACTGTGACAGCGCATCGCACAGCTCCCTCCATTATATTCAATGGTGGGAACTTAGCGGCTAGCGGTGAGGTCACCCGCCGGTCAGCGGCTGACCGGCGGGTGACCCCACCGCTACCCGCAAAGTTCCCACCATTGAAAGTAATGGAGCGGCTTTGCGATGCGCTGTCACAGTACAGACAGCGGACAGCCAATCAGGTGAGCGCCACGGAAGTAGCGCTTCCTGATTGGCTGAAGGGACGTCAGTGACAGGAGTCACGTGATGTCCCGGCATTCGGGAGAAAGGGGTCTGATGTGAAAACATTGGACCCCTTTCTAGTCCGGTATGGATCGGTGTTCGGTTTGATTTTTTGCCAAGAACGTGGATTTACCTCTGGACGTGGATGTACCTCTGGACGCTGGAAGGTGAGTATAATTTTTTCACAGGTACCCTCGGATCGTCGGCGACCGTGGCAGTCGGCGTGTCAACATAGGTAAGTATGTGTGTGTCGGCAGTATGTAATAAAGTTGTACAAGTCACGGTGTCTGTGTCCTGTTTTTATTTGGGTATTTTTTTTTCAGTAGTACTACAGGTACCAGCGGGCCCGTTTTTCTCCCGCATGCTGGTACTTGTGGTTCTCCAAGTACCAGCTTGCGGGGGAGGCTTGCTGGGACTTGTAGTACTAATGGAAAAAACAATATCTTTTTATTATCACAAAGGCTATCAGCCCCCCCATCCGCAGCCCATTGGATGGGGGGGGACAGCCTCGGGCTTCACCCCTGGCCCTTGGGTGGCTGGGGGGGGGGACCCCTTGATTGAAGGGGTCCCCACTCCCCCAGGGTACCCCGGCCAGGGGTGACTAGTTGGATATTTGATGCCACGGCCGCAGGGCACGGCATAAAAGTGACCCCCGGCTGTGGCATTATCTGTCCAGCTAGTGGAGCCCGATGCTGGTGTTAAAAATACGGGGGACCCCTACTCTTTTTGTCCCCCGTATTTCTCTATCGTCCTAAGTGGATGCTGGGGTTCCTGAAAGGACCATGGGGAATAGCGGCTCCGCAGGAGACAGGGCACAAAAAAGTAAAGCTTTTACCAGATCAGGTGGTGTGCACTGGCTCCTCCCCCTATGACCCTCCTCCAGACTCCTGTTAGATTTTGTGCCCGAACGAGAAGGGTGCAATCTAGGTGGCTCTCCTAAAGAGCTGCTTAGAGAAAGTTTAGCTTAGGTTTTTTACTTTACAGTGAGTCCTGCTGGCAACAGGATCACTGCAACGAGGGACTTAGGGGAGAAGTAGTGAACTCACCTGCGTGCAGAGTGGATTTGCTGCTTGGCTACTGGACACTAGCTCCAGAGGGACGATCACAGGTACAGCCTGGATGGTCACCGGAGCCGCGCCGCCGGCCCCCTTGCAGACGCTGAAGAGAGAAGAGGTCCAAAATCGGCGGCTGAAGACTCCTGAGTCTTCATAAAGGTAGCGCACAGCACTGCAGCTGTGCGCCATTTTCCTCTCAGCACACTTCACACAACAGTCACTGAGGGTGCAGAGCGCTGGGGGGGGCGCTCTGAGAGGCAAATAAAAACCTTATTAGAGGCAAAAAATACCTCACATATAGCCCACAGAGGCTATATGGAGATATTTAACCCCTGCCTAACTTCAAAAATAGCGGGAGACGAGCCCGCCGAAAAAGGGGCGGGGCCTATCTCCTCAGCACACAGCGCCATTTTCTCTCACAGAAAAGCTGGAGAGAAGGCTCCCAGGCTCTCCCCTGCACTGCACTACAGAAACAGGGTTAAAACAGAGAGGGGGGGCACTGATTTTGGCGATATTGTATATATATAAAAGATGCTATAAGGGAGAAACACTTATATAAGGTTGTCCCTATATAATTATAGCGTTTTTGGTGTGTGCTGGCAGACTCTCCCTCTGTCTCCCCAAAGGGCTAGTGGGTCCTGTCCTCTGTCAGAGCATTCCCGGTGTGTGTGCTGTGTGTCGGTACGTGTGTGTCGACATGTATGAGGACGATGTTGGTGAGGAGGCGGAGAAATTGCCTGTAATGGTGATGTCACTCTCTAGGGAGTCGACACCGGAATGGATGGCTTATTTAGAGAATTACGTGAGAATGTCAACACGCTGCAAGGTCGGTTGACGACATGAGACGGCCGACAATCTATTAGGACCGGTCCAGGCGTCTCAGAAACACCGTCAGGGGTTTTAAAAACGCCCATTTACCTCAGTCGGTCGACACAGACACAGACACGGACACTGAATACAGTGTCGACGGTGAATAAACAAACGTATTTCTCATTAGGGCCACACGTTAAGGGCAATGAAGGAGGTGTTACGTGTTTCTGATACTACAAGTACCACAAGAAAGGGTATTATGTGGGAGTGAAAAAACTACCTGTAGTTTTTCCTGAATCAGATAAAATAAAATGAAGTGTGTGATGATGCGTAGGGTTACCCCGATAGCAAATATTGGCGTTATACCCTTTCCCGCCAGAAATTAGGGTACGTTGGGAAACACCCCTTAGGGTGATAAGGCGCTCACACGCTTATCAAGTGGCGTTACCGTCTCCAGATACGGCCGCCCTCAAGGAGCCAGCTGATAGGAAGCTGGAAAAATATCCTAAAAAGTATATACACACATACGGTGGTTATACTGCGACCAGCGATCGCCATCAGCCTGGAGATGCAGTGCTGGGTTGGCTTGGTCGGATTCCCTGACTGAAAATATTTTATTCATGTAGAGCATTTAATAGGATGCATTCTATATATATGTATGTGAGATGCACAGAGGGATATTTGCTCTCTGGCATCAAGATAAGTGCGTTGTCCATATCTCCCAGAAGATGTCAGGGACACGACAGTGGTCAGGTGATACAGATCCCATACGGCAGATGGAAGTATTGCTGTATAAAGGGAAGGAGTTATTTGGGGGTCGGTCCATCGGACCTGGGGACCACAGCAACAGCTGGGAAATCCAACCTTTTTTACCCCAAGTTACATCTCAGCTAAAAAAGACACCGTCTTTTCAGCCTCAATCTTTCCTTTCCCATGAGGGCATGCAGGCAAAAGGCCAGTCATATCTGCCCAGACATAGAGGTAAGGGAAGTAGACTGCAGCAGGCAGCCCTTTCCCAGGAAAAGAAGCCCTCCACCGCGTCTGCCAAGTCCTCAGCATGACGCTGGGGCCGTGCAAGCGGACTCAAGGTGGGGGGGTAGTCTCAAGAGTCTCAGGGCGCAGTGGGATCACTCGCAAGTTGACCCCTAGATCGTACGAGTATTATCCCAGGGGTAAAGATTGGAGAGTCGAGACATCTTCTCCTCGCAGGTTCCTGAAGTCTGCTTTACCAACGGCTCCCTCCGACAGGGAGGCAGCATTGGAAACAATTCACAAGCTGTATATCCAGCAGGTGATAATCAAAGTACCCCTCCTACGACAAGGAAAAGGGTATTATTTTTCCACACTATATTGTGGTACTGAAGCCAGACGGCTTGGTGACACATAGTCTAAATCTAAAATGTTTTGAACACTTACATAAAAGGTTCAAATCGAGATAAAGTCACTCAGAGCAGTGATAGCGAACCGGAAAAAAGGGGACTATATGGTGTCCCTGGACATCAAGGATTACCTCCATGTCCAAATTTTGTCCTTCTCATCAAGGGTACCTCTGGTTCGTGGTACAGAACTGTCAATATCAGTTTCAGACGATGCCGTTTGAATTATCCACGGCACCCCGGGCCTTTTTACCAAGGTAATGGCCGAAAAGATGTTTCTTCAAAGAAAAAAGGCATCTAAATTATCCCTTACTTGCACGACCTAAAAAGGGCAAGTTCCAGAGAACAGTTGGAGGTCGGAAGAGCACTATCTAAAGTAGTTCTTCGACGGCACGACTGGATTCTAAATATTCCAAGAATCGCAGCTGTTTTCCGACGATACGTCTGCTGTTCCTAGGGATGATTCTGGACACGGTTCAGAAAAAGGTTTTTCTTCCCGAGGAAAAAGCCAAGGAGTTATCCGACCTGTCAGGAACCTCCTAAAACCAGGAAAGGTGTCTGTACATCAATGCACAAGAGTCCTGGGAAAAATAGTGGCTTTTTACGAAGCAATTCCATTCGGCAGATTCCATGCAAGAATTTTCCAAAGGGATCTGTTGGACAAATGGTCAGGGTCGCATCCTCAGATGCACCTGCGAATAACCCTGTCGCCAAGGACAAGGGTATATCTTCTGTGGTGGTTGCAAAAGGCTCATCTATTGGAGGGCCGCAGATTCGGCATACAGGATTTGATCCTGGTGACCACGGACGCCAGCCTGAGAGGTTGGGGAGCAGTCACACAAGGAAGAAACTTCCAGGGGGTATGGACGAACCTGGAAAAGTCTCTTCACATAAACATTCTGGTACTAAGAGCAATCTAAAATGCTCTAAGCCAGGCGGAACCACTCCTGCAAGGAAAACCGGTGTTGATTCAGTCGGACAACATCACGGCGGTCGCCCATGTAAACAGACAGGGCGGCACAAGAAGCAGGAGTGCAATGGCAGAAGCTGCCAAGATTCTTCGCTGGGCGGAGAATCACGTAATAGCACTGTCAGCAGTGTTCTTCCCGGGCGTGGACAACTGGGAAGCAGACTTCCTCAGCAGACACGATATTCACCCGGGAGAGGGGGGTCTTCATCCAGAAGTCTTCCACATGCTAATAAACTGTTGGGAAAGACCAATGGTAGACATGATGGCGTCTCGCCTCAACAAGAAACTGGACAAGTATTGCGCCAGGTCAAGAGATCCACAGGCAATAGCTGTGGACGCACTGGTAACACCTTGGGTGTACAAATCAGTATATGTGTTTCCTCCTCTGCCTCTCATACCAAAGGTATTGAAGATTATACGGTGAGGAGGAGTAAGAACAATACTAGTGGCTCCGGATTGGCCAAGAAGGACTTGGTACCCGGAACTTCAAGAGTTGGTCACGGACGACCCGTGCCCTCTACTTCTGAGAAGGGACCTGCTACAACAGGGTCCCTGTCTCTTTCAAGACTTACCGCGGCTGCGTTTGACGGCATGGCGGTTGAACGCCAGATCCTAAAAGGGAAAGGCATTCCAGAAGAAGTCATTCCTACCTTGATTAAGGCAAGGAAGGAAGTCACCGCGAAACATTATCACCGCATTTGGCGAAAATATGTCGCGTGGTGCGAGGATCGGAGTGTTCCGACGGAGGAATTTCAACTGGGTCGTTTCCTACATTTCCTACAATCAGGATTGTCTATGGGTCTCAAATTGAGATCTATTAAGGTTCAAATTTCGGCCCTGTCAATATTCTTCCAAAAAGAATTGGCCTCAGTTCCTGAGGTACAGACTTTTGTTAAAGGAGTACTGCATATACAGCCTCCTGTGGTGCCTCCGGTGGCACCGTGGGATCTAAATGTAGTTTTAGATTTCCTCAAATCCCATTGGTTTGAACCATTGAAAAAGGTGGATTTTAAATATCTCACATGGAAAGTGACTATGTTACTGGCCCTGGCTTCCGCCAGGAGAGTATCTGAATTGGCGGCTTTATCTTATAAAAGCCCTTATCTAATCTTCCATTCGGATAGGGCAGAACTGAGGACTCGTCCGCATTTTCTCCCTAAGGTGGTATCAGCGTTTCACCTGAACCAACCTATTGTGGTGCCTGCGGCCACTGGCGACTTGGAGGACTCCAAGTTGTTGGACGTTGTCAGAGCCTTAAAAATATACATTTCAAGGACGGCTGAAGTCAGAAAATCTGACTCGCTGTTGATACTATATGCACCCAACAAGTTGGGTGCCCCTGCTTCTAAGCAGACGATTGCTCGTTGGATTTGTAACACAATTCAACTTGCTCATTCTGTGGCAGGCCTGCCACAGCCTAAATCTGTTAAGGCCCATTCCACAAGGAAGGTGGGCTCATCTTGGGCGGCTGCCCGAGGGGTCTCGGCATTACAATTCTGCCGAGCAGCTACGTGGTCGGGGGTAAACACGTTTGTACAATTCTACAAATTTGATACCCTGGCAAAAGAGGACTTGGAATTCTCTCATTCGGTGCTGCAGAGTCATCCGCACTCTCCCGCCCGTTTGGGAGCTTTGGTATAATCCCCATGGTCCTTTCAGGAACCCCAGCATCCACTTAGGACGATAGAGAAAATAAGAATTTACTTACCGATAATTCTATTTCTCGGAGTCCGTAGTGGATGCTGGGCGCCCATCCCAAGTGCGGATTATCTGCAATACTGTACATAGTTATTGTTAACAAATTCGGGTTATATTGTTAAGGAGCCATCTTTAAGAGGCTCTTTCTGTTATCATACTGTTAACTGGGTTTAGATCACAAGTTGTACGGTGTGATTGGTGTGGCTGGTATGAGTCTTACCCGGGATTCAAATTGCCTCCCTTATTGTGTACGCTCGTCCGGGCACAGTACCTAACTGGAGTCTGGAGGAGGGTCATAGGGGGAGGAGCCAGTGCACACCACCTGATCTGGTAAAAGCTTTACTTTTTTGTGCCCTGTCTCCTGCGGAGCCGCTATTCCCCATGGTCCTTTCAGGAACCCCAGCATCCACTACGGACTCCGAGAAATAGAATTATCGGTAAGTAAATTCTTATTTTTTGGCACCAGCATCAGGCGCAGAGCCCGGTGCTGGTTTTAAAAATACGGGGGATCCCTGGCCAATTTTTCCCCTGCATTTTTAGAACCAGGACCAGCTCAAAGAGCCCGAGGCTGGTTATGCTTTGGAGGGGGGACCTCACGCCATTTTTTTTTCGGGTTTTTCACGTTTTTTTCCCGTTTTTTAAAATCGCGGCAAAATCCGCCAAATCGGCCGATTTTCGCCCGCGATTCTGGCGAATCCGTTTTTCATTGAATATGGTGAATCCCGGCAGGCACCTGCCGGGATTCACCTGGCGAATTTGGTCGAATTAAAAAACGGCGATAATTGCCGCGAATTCGACCGCAATTGCATATACCCCTATGTTTTGTGATATTGCTGATCTTTGGAATGCTTTGCTCGCCACTTGTTGTGGACACCCACAGAGGGAGAATCATCTACCTCCTCAGTGTTCTGGGTGCGGGATAGTACCCCTGTCGACAGGGGTGTAGCCAGAACTTTGTGGGCCCCATAGCTACATTTTGACGGGGCCCATGTCCCAATGCTTCTAAAGAGACACTTCTCTGCAGCAGTTGTTAATGTTATGCACTATAATAGGGCTCTAGTTCATTTTCTGAACCATAGTGGAGCCTTTAATGTTATGCCCCATAGTAGTGCCTTAGTTTCTTTTATAAATCGCAGTAGTGCTTAAGTTCACCCTATGTCACATTTCAGAGCTGCCAGTACACATTATGCCGCACAGAACCCCCAATTCTCATTATGATATATAGTGTTCCCCGTTCATATTGTGCCGCATTACAGTGCCCCGGTTCAAATTATCTAACATTATAATGCCCTCCAGTTCATTTTCTACCACACTACAATGGGCAGGTCTAAGGATATACTTAGATATATTGCAGGCCCCAACAAAAAAGTTTGAAAGGACCCCTATGTACCACCCAATGAAGAAAAATGTATATAACACATGTAGCTTTTACAGGGAAGGTGACCCCTCTCAGCTCTGGGCCCCATAGCAGCTGCACTGCCTGCACCTATGGTAGCTACGCCCTTGCCTGTCGACTGGCGGGATCCTGACGGTCGGTATTTTCACTGCATACCCGTGCCTATAGCTACAGGCATAGGCAAAATCGGGGGGAGGGGGGTTTCCAGTTACCCAGAAACCCCCTCCAGGCCAGTGACTCAAATCACGACCAAATGGCTATGATGTATAAGAATTTACTAGAGCTGTGTCCAAGCCAAGCAGTATAAGGGATGGAACAGAGCTACTGCACATGCCCAGTGACAGTGGCCTTTCCTACCAAGTCTGCTGTGTATGTGGTACTAAGCACTCCATTTGCACACCAGGCCAGACTATAGCTTGTAAAGTGCTAATTATGCCCCCTCCATGCGCTGGCCACACTGCCACCAATGAGCAACAAAACAAGATGCAAAGTAACCGACACTGGGGCCAGCTTTGTGCAGCCCATCACCCACTTACCCAAATATTTGCCCATCACTGCTGTGTGAGTAGAATGTGAGAGAGAATAAGAAAACGAAAGAGGGGAGAGTGAGAGAAAACAACGGGAGAGAGGAGTAGTGTACTAAGGGAGAAGAAGACAGATGGAAGGGGGGGTGGGGGTAGAGAGTGAGTAAAAGATTGGTTTTAAGACAGACCGGACTTATTCATCACTGGGGGCTGAATGGAGTGGGGTGCCGGGAACCAGCGTCATCTGAAGATGATGTTGATTTTCACAAGAAAATCCTGAAAACTTTCAGTTTTCAGAGTTTGCGGAACGTGAGGCAGCGCTATTGAGCCTCTAATACTGAACGGGCCTATTACAAAATTGCTAGTTTCCGCAAGTGTAGCAGGTCTATTAGTGAGTGATGATGACTGGGCCCCATAGAGAGAGACAGGGGGAAAATGAGATGAGGAAAGGGCAAAGAGAAGTAGAGAGAGTTGGGGAAGAGGGGAGAAACAAAGAAAAGGAGAAAGGAAAAGCTGATGGAAAGACAGATTAAGACAGTGCAAAAGAAAGATAGAGAGGTGAGAGGGGAAGAGTGGGAGAGAGGTAGGAAGAGGGGAAAATACAGGAATAATAAAGATGATAAATTAGAAAGATAAAGACCTATGGAGAATAAAGTGTGTCCGGCAACCACGGGGACAATCACATTTTAATCTGCATCCTAAATGCTTGCGACTGAATGAAGGGGTCCACAAAACTAGTATATTTCTAAAATCCCGTTTACTATAGCGTAGCTTCATGGTTTTCCAGAAAGATGCAGAACTTGCATTTTAGAGTAGATTTATCTTTAAATGAGTGCTCTGTATCTTAGCAATATTGCAGGGTACAATCAACTGTGGAGGAAGACTGCAAGCTTGTCACCTGGGAAAGCACGCAATTCAGACATCCTCTGCTGCTATAATAGCATTGAGTCTGCTCATTATTTTAAAGTGTCTGTACACTTACATCGGCAACTCGGGAAACACGGGTACAGTCATACATTAGCTACAGACAGTATGCCATCATAACTGTCATCGCTCTGCAACAGAAAACTGCATTAGCAGCTGTCACTGTGTTTGTGCTGTGTGCACACTATTAAGCGGAACACCTAGGAAAAAATAGATTGTCACAATTTGATTTATTTTATTTTTTTGGTGTAATTACGCTCGTGATCTTAGAAATGATAATTTTTATTTTGTTATTTCCGACCACTACAGTAAATATTAGTGTAGCTGTCCTCACGTTCTTCATTACAGATGTATTTTTTTTTTTTTTAAATTGCGTGATTTCTTTTATTTTTAACCTAAGTTACTTCCTCATGCCTCGGTGATGTCCCCAGTTCCTAATTAATTGATAGGCTTACTATACAAGGTTTGGTGCAGAAAAGAACTGTTTAATAGGTCAGACTGAGAATGACGGTGATATGTACCTCCCGATTTTGGCAGGACAGTCCCACCCGCAGGTCGCAGTATCATGTGGTGGCGGGAGGGGGGGGGGGGGGCAGTTGGAAGACCCTTTTTCACCTCCTGCCCAGCTTGCTGCTGGGCTTCTATTCACTGGGAGAGAGGGACAGGGGGCACAGACGGCCGCTCACAGAGCTCTGGGCATGCCCCACAGCTGCAAAATAGCGGCATTTCCTGCGAGGCCACACACCCTAATTTTGGGTGTATGGCATACTTATTTCTAAAATACACAGCGCTTTATGATAATACCACCAAAAAATCTGTTAATTACTACCCATAATTGATTAAAAAACATACCTAATCTCTACTGCTCTGGCTTTAAACAAGGCAACCTTCTTATTATTTGTATCCAGCAAAAATGTATCAGTCACTGGAAGGCTCCTTAATAGATAGCAGTAGGGGGAGAGCGCTGTGTAGTAAATGAATGCACAGCGGTATGCTATGACCCCTACGTCCCAGCCGCAGCACGTCTTTTGAAAGGTTACTCACAGCCGCCTCTGCTTCCCTCGGGGTGCAGACCGTTTTGCACTCGGTCCTGCTGTTACTTTATCCCCGGTCAGGTTTCCATTGCGCTGCGTGCGGTAGTGGGATCCGTTCGTGAAGGAGCTCCGGGCACCGGAATCCAAGTAGTGAACGCCCCTCTTACACGTTTCTCCGCCCACGGGGCCAGCGGTTTCCTCAGAGAGTTTAAAGCCAATTAATTATCAAGACAGCATGGTTACAATTGGACACAATTAATGCGTACTAGTGGAGATTGTACGGATCTATCTGTGTGAATAGACAATTACTAATTCGAGCTCAGGGCATGGGACTAAATAAAGAGTGCACTATATTGTTTTTAATATCCGGATATTATCCTTGATTTTATTTGCTGTTTATATGTGGATTGTAATAAATGTGTGATTTAAACTGACCCTGTTCTTAGCGCTCCCTTGTTTAAATATATTTTATGATGTATGGCATACTTGCCTACCTGACCCTCTCCATGAGGGAGAAAATGCTCTGTTCCTGGATATTCCTGGTAATGTATGATTGCCATCACCTGTGGTGAAACACCTTTCTTATCAATTAACTAGCTCACCACAGGTGATGGCAATCATACATTACCAGGAAAGTCCAGGAACAGAGCATTTTCTCCCTCATGGAGAGGGTCAGGTAGGCAAGTATGGTGTATGGTGATATGTCTGGGTGAATGAAGTACAGGCCTAAAAAAGTCTTGGGGGTAGATTTAGTACAACCTCTTAACCACTTGCCTGGCATGGTACCTCTGCCCCCTGATTTCCTCCCCCCCCTTCAGTGCCAGCTGTGCTGCCGATCACTGCTGATTGGTCAGCCTGGCAGCACCTCCCACTCACAGGCTGTAGACATTATCAGCCACTGGGGAAATGTGAAAAAGCAGCCCCTGGACCCCTGGAGGCTACAGAGAGGAGCAGGTACCGAAAAAAGTGATGTCATGTTGGTCGCTATGTTCCATCCATGTTTTTAAAGATGTTCTGAAATGTATTTAGTTGTTTTTTTTAAACAATTGTTGGTTTTTTTAAATATAAAATCGTATTAGATATATTTTAAATAAGTGTTCTTAACCTAATTCAATCATAAAAAACACCCAACAATTTCTGTGTGTTTTTTTTTTTTGGAAACACTACAGGTCTATTCAATTGAAGTCGGAATTCCCGACTTGTCGAAAAAACAGCACTTGACTTGAATAGGTCGAATCCAGGTTCGACCTAAAAAAGTCGGAAAGTGCAGTTTTTCCGACTTGATGGCAATTAGATTCTACAAAACATTTATCATTATAGATAACAGTAGCTAGAATCTGGTTGCTATGGGTAACCAGGGATGCAGTAAGGGTGGCTCCAGTGGAGTGCGAGCTTCTGGCGCCGAAAAAGACAGAGGGCGTGATGCCGCCCGCAACCCTCCATCCCATGGCCCACTGTACTGGCAGCCGCAGAGCAGAAGAAGCAGAGGGGGCACACTGACTCGGACTTGGAGACTAGGTAGGGAACAGGGCAGGCCAGAGGCGACAGCAGGAGACACATGCTGAAGCTCTACCCGCCCTCTTTATATGTCTCACTGTCTGCTTGTAGCTGTGCCGCAGGGTTACTTCTGTCCTGCAGTACCACTCTCTGCACCTCTCTCTTTCCTGGAAGCTGCAGCACATGTCTCTACTTCAGAAGCTGCAGAGTCTCTCTCTACCATAGCTGCTGCAGCACCTACTGTATTTCTTCTCCAGCTTCTGCAGAATCTGTCTCTGTACCGGCTGCTGTAGTACTTCTCTGTCCCGGATGCTGCAGCACTTCTCTCTAGATTGATGCTGCAGCACCTCTACTTGCCCCCGCTACTGCAGCAGCACCTCTTTATGCCCCGGCTGCTGCAGCACTGCTCTCTACCCCAGCTGCTGCTGCAGCACCTCTCTCTGCATTATAGCTGCAGCACCTCACTCGATCTCTCAGGCGGCTGCAGCACTTCTCTCTGCCCCTCAGGCAATTCTGGGACATTATTTTCATTGAAGCATAGTGGGATTATCAGGTCTGGGATGGCAGTTCTAGGGTACTATTTTCATTGAGGCATTGGTGGATTATCAAATTGGGTAGGGGGGGGCCATTTTGGTGCATTATTTTCGTTGAGAGTTTGGGGGGTTTCAGATCAGTGGGGGGGGGGTCACATTTGGCGCATTATTTTCATTGAGGCATCGGGAAATTAGCAGATCTAGGGGAGTTAGTTCTGGGGCATTATTCCCATTTAGAGATCAAGTCTGTGGGGAGACACATTTGGTGCTTTATTTTCAACTAGGTGATTCATCGCTCCCTACGGGCGCTCTTCACACTGTCGTAAGGGGCTACGCCCCGTTAACCCTTGCACACCCGTGTGGCGTGCAATATTTTTATTATATGGAGTATTACCTCCAATCATAATTGTGTGAGTGGTTAAATATTGCACGTACAAAGGGTGTGCAATGGTTAAGGGGTGGAAGCCCCTTGCAACGGCGTGAACAGCGCACGCAGGGCCTGGTGAATTACCTAGTAGGTGCTTTGGTTGGGGGAGTAGGGGGTGCGGGGAAGAGGTGGATGGGATCCTGGGGTGCCACGTGAGGGGCGGTTGCGGTGGTGCCGCAGGTGGGGGAGGGTGCATGGGTGCCGCGGGTGGTGGTCCGGAGGCGCTGCGGGTGGAGGAGGAGCAGTTGCGGGGTTGCCCCGGGTGGGAGAGGGGTGGATGCGGTGGTGTGGTGGGAGGTACGGGTGCGGGGTCACTGCGGGTGGAGGAGGGGGTCCGGAGCTATCGCGGGCGCTGGAGGGTGTGTGGGTGTGCCACGGATGGAGCCCAGATGTACTGCGAGTGGGGGAGGGGAGGGTAATGTTTCTCCTGCTTCTCCTCCTGTCAGCAGCTAAGCTGCTGTCCTTCCTTTGGCAGTGGCTCTCCCAGAGACTCGCACAGCAGCCAGTCACTATTGTTCGCGCCGGTGTCCCAATGCACTGCATTACAGGGAAGAAGATGTACGCAATAAACTACAGCTCCCAGCAGCCCTAAGGGGCGGAATGCTTCGGCGCTAAGGGCTGCTGGGAGCTGTAGTTTATGTAGTGCGTCTAGTTCCCTGTAATGCGGCGCGTTGGGACACTGGTGCTAACAATAGTGACTGGCTGGCAGAACTGTGTGACTGGCTGAATCAATGTAAAAGGTGAGAGTGCTGTGCAGTGTCAGTGACACTACACACATGCAGCGGCGCCGGAAGCACAAAACCTTTTCTCCCCCTCGGCGCCGACATGCACAAAGCCTCCTCTCCCCCTCGGCGCCGGCAGCACAAAACCTCCTCTCCCCCCTCCCCTCCCCTGTGTGACATTCAGTGGCCGGGAGGGAGACAAAGTGGGCGGAGCTAGATGGGAGTAAGGGGCGGAGCTACACAGGACCATGCTGCAGCAGGAGGATGATCTGCTACAGCTTCGGCCAGCCAGACTTCATTAGATAAGTGTCTGGAAAGAGAGTGAGTGTGTGTGTATATATACAGTGTCTGTGTATATACTGTATATATGTGTGACTGTGTATGTGTGTAATGTATGTGTGTAAACGGTACTGGGAGAGGGGGCATTACGTGTGTAAGCATCACTGGTACAGGGGGTGTTACGTGTGTAAGCATCACTGGTACAGGGGGCCTTACGTGTCTAAGTGGCACTGGTACAGAGGGCGTTAAGTGTGTAAACGTCACTGCTACAGGGGGGCATTACGTGTGTAATTGTCACTGCTACAAGGGGTGTTATTTGTGTAAGCGCCACTGGTACTGGGGGGCGTGACATGTGTAAGCGTCACTGGTACAGGGGGCATTACATGTGTAAGTGTCTCTACTACAGGGGTCATTATGTGCGCTGTGCATTTGTAAAGTATGCGAGGGTGCAAATTTATAGTTTGCAGGGGGGCGCCGAACACTCTAGCACCGGCCCAGACTGCACACCCACTGCAGTGCACAGCACTGTCATCTTTTACATTGATTCAGCGTCCATACATTACCCTCCATGATATCACCCTCTCTATCCGCTACATTCATACATACACATCTATGCCGGTGGCCGCAGCAGCTTTTGTTCCACCTGCGGCTAGGGAGTGGGGATTGTTGATGCCGGAGGGGGCAGGTGGACTGGCAGCAAGCCATTGGTGGTAATTCCGAGTTGATCGCTCGCTAGCAGTTTTTAGCAGCCGTGCAAACGCTATGCTGCCGCCCAGTGGGAGTGTATTTTAGCTTAGCAGAAGTGCGAACGAAGGGATCGGAGAGCGGGTACAAAAAAATTTTGTGCAGTTTCAGAGCAGCTTCAGACCTACTCGGCGCTTGTGATCACTTCAGACCATTCAGTTCCTGATTTGACGTCATGAACACGCCCTGCGTTCGGCCAGCCACGCCTGCGTTTTTCCGAACACTCCCTGAAAACGGTCAGTTGACACCCAGAAACGCCTTCTTCCTGTCAATCACTCTGCGGCTGCCTATGCGACTGAAAAGCATCATCGCTAGACCCTGTGTAAAACTACATCATTCGTTGTAATAGTAAGCCGCACGTGCGCATTGCACTGCATACGCGTGCAGAAGTGCCGAGTTTTTGTCTGATCGCTGCACAGCGAATGAATGCAGCTAGCGATCAACTTGGAATGACCACCATAGGACGCTGCAATAAAAGGATTGTTTTTGCCCCTATCTACAGCACAGAGACATGCTGCAGATGCAGTGGCATACCCTCCAGCTGGACCTTTTTGGCAGGTACAGGACCTTTTTTTTAATGGTCTGTACAGTTTTTTGACTCTCCAAGCTTCCATTGAAAGTATAGGAAAAGGGGCGTGGCCACGCAGCTGTACTCGTGACCACGCCCCCTTTTCGAATTTGCATCAATGTTTATGTGTAAATTGTTGGAGGGTGTGTTGCTGCAGATGCAGTGGGACTATTTTGGGGTGTGGGTCTGGAGCTGCAGCTCCATCAGTCCCATTGCTAATCCTGCTCTGTGAAAACACAGCAGGCAAAGGGCAGAGCCTCCCATTGGATGTAACCTGTGTGGGAGGGTGTTTCTCACCCAATCAGCTGTGGGCTGGGTGTGATAGACCTGCCATTAACCCAATGAGAGCTCCTAACCACGCCCAGCATTAGAAACCCAGGCACAGAATCACAGGGCTATTATACAGGAGATAAGGAATTGGGGGGTTGTGAGATCGGGTCAGTCAGGGCATATATAGTGTTTTTAATTTATTTAAACTAAACAAGTAAATAGTTAAATACAGCTACTTCCATAGTTGCTTTACCATGGTGTAATGTGTATAAGGGGCTCAACCATAGTGTAATGTGTAAAAGGAGCTCTAATGTGTGGCGTAATGTGTATAAGGGCTACTACAGTGTGGTGTAATGTGAACAACGGGCACCTACTGTGTAGTGTAATGTGAATAGGTACTATTCTGTGGCCACGAACCTTCCCAATGTAGCCATTATTTATTCGTGCACACATATTCCGCAGTGCTTTACAGAGAATATTTTGCTATTCACATCAGTCCCCGCCCCATGGGAGCTTACAATCTTACAATCTATATTCCTTACCCCCATCCTTACCCCCCCCCCCCCCCCCCACACACACACACACACACACACACACACACAACACGGTCCATTTCTGTTGGGAGCCAATTCCTACCAGTATATTTTTGTATTGTGGGAGGAAATCAGAGTACCCACAAGAAACCCACGCAAGAGTGGGGAGAATAATCAAACTCCACACAGTTAGGGCAATGGTGGGATTCGATTCAATGACCTCTATGCAGGCAGTAATGCTAACCATTACACCGCCCGTACTGCCATGTCCCTATATTGTTTTTACAAGCCTTCGGCATGCACTGCAGGCTTGCCTACCCTCCCGCATTCAGCGGGAGGCTCCCGATTTTTAAAAGAGCCTCCCGCTGCCCCGCAAACCTTGTCAGCCCTCCCGAATATAAAGCCATCCGTAACATGCTATACTGTGCATGCGCAAGTCCGGAGAGGCCGGGGGGCGGGTCCTTCACAGGAGACTTCAGGGCAGCCTCCGGAGCATTGTGTGCACACTGAGAAGCCATCTGAAGAAGGGCTTTGCTTCCCTGTGGCTGGCCCCTCCCACCACACTCAGCAGCGTGTTTCATCAGCCCAGCAACAGCAGCTCCTCGGCTCTCTCTGGGTGTTCATGTCCCCTCCCACACTGTCCTCAGGTCAGCTCTATAGCAGGTCAGTACGGATGTAATGGTGGGGATGTACTGTGGCACTGGATGTAATATAGGAGGGTGGGGGGGGGCTGTGTATAATAATATGTAAGCTGGTACAGAGTGTAATATAGGGGAGGGGGGTGAGTGTGCTGTGTATAGTGTCATGTGTAGGGTGTAATATGGGGGGCTGTGTATAGTGTCATGTGTAGGGTGTAATATGGGGGGCGCTGTGTATAATGTCATGTGCTGGGTGTAATGTGTGCTGGGTGTAATATGGGGGACGCTGTGTATAGTGTCATGTGTAGGGTGTAATATGGGGGGCTGTGTATAGTGTCATGTGTAGGGTGTAATATGGGGGGCGCTGTGTATAATGTCATGTGTAGGGTGTAATATGGGGGCGCTGTGTATAGTGTCATGTGTAGGGTGTAATATGGGGGGAGCTGTGTATAATGTCATGTGCAGGGTGTAATATGGGGGGCTGTGTATAGTGTCATGTGTAGGGTGTAATATGGGGGGGCTGTGTATAATGTCATGTGCTGGGTGTAATGTGTGCTGGGTGTAATATGGGGGGGCTGTGTATAATGTCATGTGCTGTGTGTAATATGGGGGGGCTGTGTATAATGTCACGTGCTGGATGTAATATGGGGGGGCTGTGTATAATGTCATGTGCTGTGTGTAATATGGGGGGGCTGTGTATAATGTCATGTGCTGGGTGTAATGTGTGCTGGGTGTAATATGGGGGGGCTGTGTATAATGTCATGTGCTGTGTATAATGTCATGTGCTGGGTGTAATGTGTGCTGGGTGTAATATGGGGGGGGCTGTGTATAATGCCATGTGCTGGGTGTAATATGGGGGGGCTGTGTATAATGTCATGTGCTGTGTATAATGTCATGTGCTGGGTGAAATATGGGGGGGGCTGTGTATAATGTCATGTGTAGGGTGTAATATGGGGGGCGCTGTGTATAATGTCATGTGTAGGGTGTAATATGGGGGGCGCTGTGTATAGTGTCATGTGCTGGATGTAATATGGGGGCGCTGTGTATAATGTCATGTGTAGGGTGTAATATGGGGGGCGCTGTGTATAATATCATGTGTAGGGTGTAATGTCGTGTGCTGGGTGTAATATGGGGGGCGCTGTGTATAATGTTGTGCTGTGTGTAATATGGGGGGGCGCTGTGTATAGTGTCATGTGCTGGATGTAATATGGGGGCGCTGTGTATAATGTCATGTGCTGTGTGTAATATGGGGGGCGCTGTGTATAATGTCATGTGCTGGGTGTAATGTCATGTGCTAGGTGTAATATGGGGGGCGCTGTGTATAATGTCATGTGCTGGGTGAAATATGGGGGGTGCTATGTATAATGTTGTGTGCTGGGTGTAATATGGGGGGCGCTGTGTATAATGTCATGTGCTGGGTGAAATATGGGGGCTGTGTATGCTGTGTGTAATGTGGTACTGGGTGTAATATGGGGGCTGTGTATGCTGTGTGTAATGTGGTACTGGGTGTAATATGGGGGCTGTGTATGCTGTGTGTAATGTGGTACTGGGTGTAATATGGGGGCTGTGTATGCTGTGTGTAATGTGGTACTGGGTGTAATATGGAGGCTGTGTATGCTGTGTGTAATGTGGTACTGGGTGTAATATGGGGGGCTGTGTATGCTGTGTGTAATGTGGTACTGGGTGTAATATGGGGGGCTGTGTATGCTGTGTGTAATGTGGTACTGGGTGTAATATGGAGGCTGTGTATGCTGTGTGTAATGTGGTACTGGGTGTAATATGGAGGCTGTGTATGCTGTGTGTAATGTGGTACTGGGTGTAATATGGAGGCTGTGTATGCTGTGTGTAATGTGGTACTGGGTGTAATATGGGGGCTGTGTATGCTGTGTGTAATGTGGTACTGGGTGTAATATGGGGGGCTGTGTATGCTGTGTGTAATGTGGTACTGGGTGTAATATGGTGGGCTGTGTATGCTGTGTGTAATGTGGTACTGGGTGTAATATGGGGGGCTGTGTATGCTGTGTGTAATGTGGTACTGGGTGTAATATGGGGGGCTGTGTATGCTGTGTGTAATGTGGTTCTGGGTGTAATATGGGGGCTGTGTATGCTGTGTGTAATGTGGTACTGGGTGTAATATGGGGGCTGTGTATGCTGTGTGTAATGTGGTACTGGGTGTAATATGGGGGGCTGTGTATGCAGTGTGTAATGTGGTACTGGGTGTAATATGGGGGCTGTGTATGCTGTGTGTAATGTGGTACTGGGTGTAATATGGGGGCTGTGTATGCTGTGTGTAATGTGGTACTGGGTGTAATATGGGGGCTGTGTATGCTGTGTGTAATGTGGTACTGGGTGTAATATGGGGGGCTGTGTATGCTGTGTGTAATGTGGTACTGGGTGTAATATGGAGGCTGTGTATGCTGTGTGTAATGTGGTACTGGGTGTAATATGGGGGGCTGTGTATGCTGTGTGTAATGTTGTACTGGGTGTAATATGGGGGGCTGTGTATGCTGTGTGTAATGTGGTACTGGGTGTAATATGGGGGCTGTGTATGCTGTGTGTAATGTGGTACTGGGTGTAATATGGAGGCTGTGTATGCTGTGTGTAATGTGGTACTGGGTGTAATATATAGGCTGTGTATGCTGTGTGTAATGTGGTACTGGGTGTAATATGGGGGGCTGTGTATGCTGTGTGTAATGTGGTACTGGGTGTAATATGGGGGGCTGTGTATGCTGTGTGTAATGTGGTACTGGGTGTAATATGGGGGCTGTGTATGCTGTGTGTAATGTGGTACTGGGTGTAATATGGGGGGCTGTGTATACTGTGTGTAATGTGCTGGGTGTAATATGGGGGGCTGTGTATGCTGTGTGTAATGTGGTACTGGGTGTAATATGGGGGCTGTGTATGCTGTGTGTAATGTGGTACTGGGTGTAATATGGAGGCTGTGTATGCTGTGTGTAATGTGGTACTGGGTGTAATATGGGGGGCTGTATATGCTGTGTGTAATGTGGTACTGGGTGTAATATGGGGGGCTGTGTATGCTGTGTGTAATGTGGTACTGGGTGTAATATGGGGGCTGTGTATGCTGTGTGTAATGTGGTACTGGGTGTAATATGGGGGGCTGTGTATGCTGTGTGTAATGTGCTGGGTGTAATATGGGGGGCTGTGTATGCTGTGTGTAATGTGCTGGGTGTAATATGGAGGGGCTGTGTATGCTGTGTGTAATGTGGTACTGGGTGTAATATGGGGGCTGTGTATGCTGTGTGTAATGTGGTACTGGGTGTAATATGGGGGCTGTGTATGCTGTGTGTAATGTGGTACTGGGTGTAATATGGGGGCTGTGTATGCTGTGTGTAATGTGGTACTGGGTGTAATATGGAGGCTGTGTATGCTGTGTGTAATGTGGTACTGGGTGTAATATGGGGGGCTGTGTATGCTGTGTGTAATGTGCTGGGTGTAATATGGAGGGGCTGTGTATGCTGTGTGTAATGTGGTACTGGGTGTAATATGGGGGCTGTGTATGCTGTGTGTAATGTGGTACTGGGTGTAATATGGAGGGGCTGTGTATGCTGTGTGTAATGTGGTACTGGGTGTAATATGGGGGCTGTGTATGCTGTGTGTAATGTGGTACTGGGTGTAATATGGGGGCTGTGTATGCTGTGTGTAATGTGGTACTGGGTGTAATATGGAGGGGCTGTGTATGCTGTGTGTAATGTGGTACTGGGTGTAATATAGAGGGGCTGTGTATGCTGTGTGTAATGTGGTACTGGGTGTAATATGGGGGGCTGTGTATACTGTGTGTAATGTGGTACTGGGTGTAATATGGGGGGCTGTGTATACTGTGTGTAATGTGGTACTGGGTGTAATATGGGGGGCTGTGTATACTGTGTGTAATGTGGTACTGGGTGTAATATGGGGGGCTGTGTATACTGTGTGTAATCTGGTACTGGGTGTAAAATGGGCGAGGGGTGCTGTATATGTTATTTATGTCATACCTCCCAGCTGTCCTAATTTTCTCAGGACAGTCCCATTTTTTCACTGACTGTACCGTTGTCCCACCCGCGGGCATCAATGTCCCGCAGTTGGGGGAGGGGAAGTTGGCAGACGTTAGCAGAGCAGCAGTGAGTAGGCACTGAGCACATGCACACAGCGTCTATTCACCAGCAGAGAGGACACAGGGCGTGGCCAGCTGCTCACAGAGCGCTGTTCATGCCCCCATAGTAACAAAAACAGGCATGGCTCGTAATCGTGGCACTTCCTGTGAGGCCACACCCTTATCAACGAGGCCATGTCCCTTCGCGCGCACAGATGTCCCTCCTGCAGGATTCAATAAGTTTGGTGGAATGTTATAATGTAAAGTGCTGGGTATAATGCTGCCTTTTGCTGCTTTTAGTACTATAGTTTTTACCTGCAATTACAGGACACACCCCTGATTGCAATAAATACGCCCATGGTCGGAGCTAGACACACACCCTGGGCGGAACTAGAGACGCCCCTCAACGGCACATTCCACTGCCGCCTGGAATCTCCCTGAAACTAGTTTTCAAAAGTAGGCAAGTATGATGCACTGACCCTATTTTAAACATGGGGGGCACCCAAAGGAAATTTTTGCCCTGAACTCCGCAAGGTCTAGAACTGGCCCTGATACAAATGTACGATTTTTAAATATTGTTTCTTTTCAAATGTAACATGTCATCATCACATGTTAGCTAGGCCCACAATTCAGTACCGGAGAGGGGGGGGGGGGGGGGGCACCAAAACATACCCTTGCTTAGGGCACCATGGCACCTAGTATATACCTCAACTGTGTAACACCTAAACTTCTTTTGTTCTGAATTTTAGGTAATCTACCTCTCTATCAGGGGCGCCAGAACGTGTTGTGGTTGGGGGGGGGGGCGTATAAAAAAAAATTTGGCGCTCCCCCCACACGATTATCCACCCCCCACCTCATGCAGGGACCGCTTACCCCCCAGATCACCACAGAGAATCTGACTTCAAAGCTCCGGAGCCGCTGCGTGCAGCCCCGTGTACTCCTGTCCTAGCCGACTCTCAAATGCATTACTGGGAGGAGACGTGGCCTTGCTGAGCCTACTGGGACATCCCCGCCTCCTCCCAGTAATGCCTCTGTGAAGAGCCGGCTGGACAGGACACGGGGCAGCACGCTGCGGCGCAGGAGGTTTGAAGTCAGAGTCTCCTCAGTGATCTGGGGGTAAGCGCTCCCCTCCCCACGCCTGCGCCTCTGACATATTTTGGGGGTCATGCTGCGCCCTTGTCCCCCCTCATTCCGACGTCTATGCTCTCGATGCATGAAAAGAGATAAACTGGTCACGAGTTAAGGATGGTATATAGCAACACTAAAAATATTTTTTTTTATTTTAAAATGTTGTTATTTCAATTAACTTACTAATATCACTTGAAAATATTCTCGAAATACTGTACTATATGTTTTTTTTATGTGACCTACAGTACGCCACTTGCCCTTGACTATTGTATATTGCACTCTACTTGTGGTAACAGCAGACAATGTGTTGTGCAATGCTTTTCCTGGCTGCAGTTACCATGGCAACAACCTCAGAAGTCTGCCAGAGGAATTGTTTGCAAAACATTAAAGGGGCGTGTTACACACAACATACTAACACCCTCTCTGCTTGCTGCCGTCCCTGCAATTACGGCAAGCCAGATGGGACAGGATGCCATTAAGAAAACAGACACTCCCACAATTTTGGAAAATAATAACCGATATCAATGACTCTGAAATTATTTGTGGTACGTTTATTTTTAATTACATCGCTTCCTCATTATGGATTATCTTATCCTGTAAATCACATCAGTATGCAAATAGATTCCAGTTTGGAAGCACTTAAATGATAATATAAATTTTTTTATTTTTTTTTATTTTTTGCTTTTACAAGATATTACGGTAATGAAGCTGTTACCTCTCAGTGTGCATGTTAATGAGTTTTAACTAACATTTTAATGAACAATGTATTAGCATAAACCCAAGATCAGACAGAATTGAATTTCTTGGGAGAAAAAAAAAGTTCATTAAGAGTTAATTATGTTGTTTAGGCTGGAGCATAATTCAATTTGATGTACAATCAGTCAACATCTCATCATTATATTTACTAGTGTATGTAATTGTAATAATTTAATTTTCAGATTGTCGTATTGCAGATACAACTTCATCGGTATCAATGTGCAAGTACTTTATGTTGCCTCCTATAGTAGTGTGTGACTACTACAGATCGGTATTCCGGGTCTTTCACACTTCCTACCATACTTTGTTCTAGCTATAGAGTGAATTACTTGCTGATAGGATTACTGAAGCACAAAATGACACTTCTGTGTTCAATAGGAACAACGCCGATTTGCACAGAATTAACCTACACGCTTTTATATCACTGAAATTAACATTTTTGTGAACATAACCCTAGGGGCTGTTAGCGCTAAATGTGACTTGTTATTCTTCTTACATTCTAGAACTGCAGAAGATGAGACTTCATGATTTAGCTGTCTTCCATTAGTTCAGATGATTTAAATATAATAGATAAGATTGGTAGTTTACCCTGTGACATGTTTGTTATTCTGAATAAACTGCTAGTACAGTAATAATCTGCATAAAATAACAAAATATGGTAAAAAAAAAAAAAAAAATCCTGTGTGGAAAGAACCCATTAATGCCCATTGTAGGGAAACTCTAACCTTCTGCAAAAGCAGCAGCCATCACTAGTAACGTCACTGACACCGAGCCCAGGGGCAGCGGACTATCCGTGTGCGGACTGCAAATGCCAGAAGGCTGATGGGCCAGTCCGGCCATCTCAAGTCCTAGATTTGCAGCTCTGCTTCTGGCACTCTGCTCGGCTGGTATGCTGAGACATGAGGGTTCCACAAGGCTATGCTCCGTGACTTGAGGTATGCCGAGTAGGAAGGCCAATCCCGGGCCTTTGTTTCAATCCCGGATATCTTGATTGAAAAAAAGTCAGCCCACATAAATACTCACCATCGTGGGTGGGAGCCAGGCTCGCGGGCTGTGAGTTGTGGTGCGGGCGGCTGGCGACAGACTCACCATCGTGGGTGGGAGGGCGGTGAGGTGCGGTCTGGGGGTGCAGGTGGCTGGCGTCAGTCTGTGCAGTCTGAGGGCAGGGGGAGCCCAGAGGAGGGAGCCGGGCAGCGTCTGATCCTCCTGAGGACACTCAACGCTGCCCGGCAATAAAAAAACAATGAGGTGTCGATCTTCCAATCCCGGGATTGAATCCCGGATAATTTTTGCGGGATCCCGCCGATCCCGGGATTGGCCTCACTAAAGCAAAGTGACACATGACCACTCTCCTACAAATGCTGGCCCAAATCTTGCCCCCAGTCCGCCCCCAACTTTACCCTAAATTCCCTAAGTCTCAACTGCCCCAGCAATGTTTTCTGTAAACTTGTGATAATAAATGATTATGGTGCTTAGACAGCTCACATTCATTGTAGCTGCCATATTTTATTTTAGTCATCGTCAATCGTCACTTTAATCTCTGTGAGATCTTTTCAGAATAGTTTGGTGCATGGACTAATGGCAAGGGACAGTGGGGTGTGATCCTGGTGGTCTAGAACAGAAAGGGGTCATGATATGACAGGAGGCAGAGGGATAGCATAAAACTTGTGCCATACCCTCCAACGTGACCCATTCCATTAGGTACAAAATGCTCTGTTCCTGAACTTCCTTGCCAGTGGCAGTTGTAGAGCTGGGGATGCAGCACAGTCCAAAACTCAAATAGGGAAGCCACACCAACTGCCACCCCAAACACTGCCAGACATTGCCATCTGGGACTCACTGGCAGTTGGTGTGGCTCCACTATTTTAATTTTGGACTGTGCTGCATCCCCACCTATACAAATGCCACTGGCAACTACTGTAAGTCCAGGTACAGAGCATTGTGTACCTAATGGAATGGGTCATATTGGAGGGTACGGTGTCTAGAATATACATGTCCATGTGCTGTGCTAAATATGGTAAACATTTTGAGCTTATAGTTAATTTAACCAGTGGTGTGCCTTTAATGGGTGTGGGATTTGCGGTGCAGGCACCCTGCATACAGGATAGACCCCACTGTGGGCCTGCAGCGGGTCCCCTTATGTATGCTAGCTGTGCTATCTTCTCAATGATCTGTAGTAAAAGGTATTAGCAAAGACTGTGGAACTGTGCCAGAGCCTTTGATATTTTCTACGCATGTACATCTACCCGTATATCACAGGGAAGACAGCGCCTCCAACAGGCAGGGGGGGAGCACTGCACAGATAAAGCTGCTTGACATCTCCGACCAATCACACAATGGCTAAGGTTACCACTAGTAAATTATACACTAGTGACATTAGAAGTGACATAGATTGTGGTAGACTAAAAGAAGACAAGAGTTCAACTAAAATTAGTATAATTCCTTGCAAAATAAAAAAAATGAAAAACATAAAATAAAAAACACCCATCAACTTTATTTCAAATTCTATGATTATAGTCTAATTTTGATCAGAATTTAATGGCATGTCTATATTTGTTTTGTTAGAAACAAAATATGTTGCTTTATTTTGTTTTATTCTTTATATTTGTCACTGTTTATGTAACATTATTTCTCTTTTATAGACAAAACCATTTAATTAACCACAGCAAGCAGTAAGATGAATAAATGACATAGTATTATCAGAACTTGTCACTAATACCCATTTCACACAGAGGTTTAGACTCTGGAATTTGCCGGGGCAAGCCAGTTCAACCCAGATCCTTTCTCTGTGTAAAAGGGTCCACCTGGGTCAGAATTGCTGGGACTTTGACTCTGGTTGCTACCAGGGTTATTTCTGGGTCCGACCCGAGTTGCCTGCAGTGTGAAAGGTACAAACCCGGATTTTCAGACCTGGGATACCTTTCAAAGCTGCTGATTGGGTCACTGAGCTCCCCCGTACTTTGGCTGGTCTGCACTCTGCTCCGGGTGCATTCCGTCCCCGGGACAGGCATGTCTGTGCAAGCAGCTGCGTACACAGATGCACAACCACAGGCATAGGAGGCCATGGTCAGAGCGTATTTATTATGCCACCATCATTGGGAACTTGAACATACCTCTATATTGGGTTGCGGTCATTCTGACCAATTCTCTTTTGACATTTACAAAGTAG
This sequence comes from Pseudophryne corroboree, assembly GCF_028390025.1. Classification (NCBI taxonomy): domain Eukaryota; kingdom Metazoa; phylum Chordata; class Amphibia; order Anura; family Myobatrachidae; genus Pseudophryne; species Pseudophryne corroboree. The sequence goes on along the minus strand of NC_086445.1, from coordinate 959,097,772 downwards.
TGGGGGACAATAGGGGGGGGGGCAGTTGAGGTGAGAGATGCGATTTTAGAGAACTATAGTTGTCTTCCCGTTCCTCAGGCTTCAACAATTGCATTCCACCAGCAAACTGTGCCTGAGCCATTGTATTTACTGCACTGCCTGAAAGTCATCCTGCATTAGCAGCCTCACATCACTAATCTTTTCTTTTGTGGTACCTGCTAGTTCCACTAGCTAGCTCTTACAGGCATATTCAATTAGAGGATTACAGGAGGCAGCACAATTCACTCACGCATGAATCCAAGATGGTGTTCTTTCCTAACAGCTACAGGAGCTGCGAGGAAACATCCACGAGAAAATGGCACAATCGTGGGTTCATGCGTGAGGAAAACCAAATCATTCAGAGGAATAGGTGAGTTTCGGCGCAGTGATCCTGATTTTAGGTGCAGAGAAAAGGCTATTTAATTGAATGGCTTTTCCAGGTGCTGCAGGGTAATTACATGACAATTAGCCATGGGGTATACCTTGCAGCTAATTTAATAAAGTATGAACAAATGAACAGGTCACTGCCTCCTGCATAATCAGCACATATATTACCTGAAATAATCTGTGCTGCTGTGAGCATTCCAATAGACTAATCGGCCACATGCTTTTCTAACCCCACCCACTTCCCAGACATCCCAGAGGTGCAGGAGATGTAGACTTAAAAGTATAATGTTCTCAGTCTAATATTATAATCTATGGTCCCGGCATAGCATATTATAATGAGCCATTTCAGCTTGCCATGAAGCATATACCGTGGCCATCTTTTAAAACTGTACAATTTAATTTTTTTTATATCATTATGGTTCAGTTGCTTAAGGTTTGTTAAATCTGGCCTTTTTAAATTAATTTAATGATATTGTATTCCCCCGCCTTCCCCATGTCATCTAACTAACCAATAGGAAAGCCCTACTAATTACATTTCTGACTCATTTACTGACTTATTAACTAATGATACTTTCGAGTATGTGTGATTTCCCGAGTGGTTTACAGTCACCGATAAAATTATACCTGTAAGTGACTTTAGAGGAAAAAAAAAACTTCTTAGAGGTCAAAAGGAAAGGAGTTACCCACTGAATGGACATGCTTCTGCATTGCAGGCCTTAAGTAGGCAAGTTACCCACCACACGCAGATGTTGCGATTGGAAATTGCATAGGCCCCCTTTACTACCTCTGCTGTTACATTTCCAAATATATCACCCTCCGGCAGCTATGAACCAGTGTAAAGGAAGTAGATAGGCAGGAGTCTGAGAGTCATTTACATTTAGTCCTTAGGAAATTTGCATTCATAAAAACCGCTTGGATATGCTTATTGCTTCCTTTTCGTGTGGTTCGCTGTCAAAACACAGTGATGCTTTTGAAGATTTATAGTAAATGGGTAATGAGATTGCTGAATGTTAACTGCAGCTTTCAGATTTCATTACTGAATGGGGGATGGAAGAGAGTTTACTAAATGTACAGAGTTGCAGAGGGAGATAGGAGAAGTTTGGAATCAATCGAGGTGTTTAAACATAAATATTTTTGATGAAACAATGTGCGGCATGTACTGTGCAGCATTGTAGTATTAGATTGGATGATTCACATGTTGTGGGCAATGAAAGCAAGTACACATTGCAAGCTTGCATAATTGTAATCCCAAATTGTCGAAATGAATTTTAAATTGGAAAAGAAAATCTGATCACCTTGTGTTTGACCCCATTCAATTACAATGATACATATCTATTTACAGGAAGCGAATGAGTGTATTATAAATAAGTTGGGTGCCCAGCGCCCGTTCTATTATTAAACGTAAGTGCCAGTGGTTATTTTTTTTTTTTATGAATATTTAATCTGGCTTAATTAAAACATAAATATTGTCCTAAGACACATTTTTTATTTGAAACCTGAAACGATGGCTTTAATTTGGCCATTAGCATGATTCAAAACCAAAGTGTATTTTTGGCACATATTACAATACTGCAAACTCCTAGCCCATAAGTGTTAAAGCTTATCTGAGCATAATGCTGATCGACCAAGAACAGACCAGGAAGAACTTCGTCAGGTATTTTAAACTTCAAGGCTCGGCCAGGATGCATTTTCCATCAGCTGGCAGTTAAAGTGTTTCTAATACCCCTTTTCCACTCTAGAAGCGCGGGTCACAGCCGGGAGCCTGACACGTGTACTACCTGGCTGCGGCCCGTGCTCAGTCCCCTTTCCCACTGCACTCACCATCACATGATCTCCCAGCGCCGCCCTTCCATACACTGTGATCGGGAGCCATGTCGCATCGACGCGGCCTCCGTTTACACTGCACAGCTTACCGGGTTGAACTCGTGTTCAACCCGGTAAGCTACCCGGATAGGATTCCCGGGTCACTTGATCTGGGTTTTTGCAGAGGGACCCTTTTCCACTAGCAAAAAACACGGGTAAATGCGCGGGGGCATGCATTGTTTTTTGAGCTAGTGGAAAAGGGGTATAAGTCATTGGGCAGATTTCTTAGTGGGTGTTAGTTGGAGGTGAGGTTATGGGTGGAGATGTATATTCATCTGTTGTGATAAGGCAGGGGTATTAAACATGGGGCCCTCCAGCTGCCCTCTAGGCCTTGAGTTGTTGGTGATGGTCTGGCAGTTGGCCTTCATCCAAGCCTTTAGCTGTTGGTGATGGGCTGGCAGTTGGCCATCATCTATGGCTGGAGTTGTTGGCAATTGCCTGGTAGTTGGCTGCCATCTAGGTCTTGAGTTGTTGGTGATGGGCTGGCAATTGGCTGTCATCTAGGTCTTGCGTTGTTGGCGATGGGCTGGCAATTGGTCGTCATCTAGGTCTTGAGTAGCTGGTGATGGGCTAGCAATTGGCCGCCATCTAGGCCTTGAGTTGATGATGATAAGCTATAATTTGGCTTCCATCTAGGCCTTGAATTGTTGGCGATGGCCTGCCAGTTGGCTGTCATCTAGGTCTTGAGTTGTTGGTGATGGGCTGGCAATTGGCTGCTATATAGGTCTTGAGTTGTTGGCGATGGGCTAGCAATTGGCCACCATCTAGGCCTTGAGTTGTTGGTGATAAGCTGGTATATGGCCTCCATCTAGGCCTTGAGTTGTTGGTGATGGGCTTGCAGTTGGATGCCATCTAGGCATTGAGTTGTTGGTGATGGGCTGGCAGTTGCTTGCCATTTGGGCCTTCTTGGCTTGTGTTTGCAGATGGGCTGCAGACGAGTTCTCGACATTCTTTCTTTGCCACCACACCTTAATTGAATTTTCAAAAATAAGGCTGACACCTTTCCCCACAATTTAAGTCCCCTGTGTCTTTATTTTAGTTTTCTGTTACATGCAGAGAACGACGGGCTGCTATTATCCATTACAGAGTTTAGCAACCAGTCAGGTACAGATAGAATATGATTGATTGTTCTCTTTAGAAGGTTTGATAAATCTCCCCCGTTGTTGTGTGTTGCTTAATAGGCTATGGAAAGTGTTTTGGAGCACACCTTAATCAGCTTGCTTAGAATGAGTCCTACAAGTCTGTGCTTTGTATGAACTGGGGCTGTCAGACATTATATGGCATAGCATGTACAGTATATATTACTAAGGGGCCTATTTAACATTCAATATTTATGGCATATCCCCCAAAAACCACATATTTTCAGGGTATATCCACAAATATTAAGTATCACACATATGTATAAAAGAGCTGCGTCCCCTCCATTTGCAACAGCAGCTGCAGCCCCTATAGTTTCTATGGCGGATACAAAGCTGTCAGATTTACCAAGCTATAGTAGCCTCTGGGCTACAGCCTGCTGAAATTACCAGGAGAGGCTTCCTCTGGAGCCCTCTCCGGCAATGGCCCGTGCACATGCACGGTAGCGCTGCGGAGGCACAACACAGAAGTAAAGTGACTGCTAATGCCATCACTTCACTTCTATCACATCGCAGGGACAGCGTCCTTTCAGAGACCTTGAGTCTAATTCATGTTTGCAAGCAAATACAATTGCAATGTTCTAGGCTCCAGAGCTGCTAATGTTACCAAGTGAAGCTGCCGTCCAAGAATGAAAAGAGACTTCCACCAGAACCATCGGAATCTCATCCGTAACTGTGTGCAAATGTGCAGCCTATACACAAAAACGAGGAAATGTAATAGAGTGAGAGTTTCAGAAAGTGAGAGATTTGGTAAGGTTTAGCAGTTTTTTTAAAGTGGCAATCATTTACACAGCAAGATCAACCTGATTTTGCAGTGTAAATAATTTCCACTTTAAAGAAAAACCCACTGAAAACCTTACCAAATCTCTCACTTTCTGAAACTCTCACTCTATTACATTTGGCCCCAGGTCTAAGCGTTGGTTTTTGTCTATGCAAACTGGACACAGTAGTAGCTGGTGCCTTGTTTTTGTACATACGAGATCACAGCTGGCGTCAGATGCCTGCCCAAAAAACAGCCATGACACACCCGCATTTTTGCAGCAACTCCCATTAACACCTCCAAACGGTCACTTCCTGTCAGTCACTCTGCGATGGAATCCTCAGTGCAGTGACACCTTGCGATTGCAGCACGTGCGCAGTCTGCTGATAATCGCTCGCATGCGTGAACATCGGCCATAGCGTGCAAACGTGAATCGGGCCCAATGTCCATACATGTGTTTTTTGATACATTCCTGTGAATGTTAATTTCTTATTGCCGCGAATAGCTGAGATAAGAAATTACAATTATTGGATTTAAAACCCGATAAATAATACATATGCCCCTTAGAACCATAAGTAGCATGTAAAATTTATGTAGGATCTTCACTATGTAGATAAGTAGCCAATTAAATCCAAAATAGTTTTAGTTAATCTCGAGCACTCCGTGCTGTATGGAAGCAGTTACTGTAAGTATATTGCTTCAGAGTTAATTATCTGGGTTAGCAGAACATCGTTTTGGGATAACCCTGGCTTCACCTTTTTATTAAGAATTTACACCGATGGTAGATCCAGGTTAAGAGGGTTTGCTGGAATCGTTCCCTGTTTTATTGCATTTTAGATTGAAAAGTCAAGATTCACTGTGTTCTGTGACTTGGTTAACACTTTAGAAAAGGTGAACCACGCTTTTATTGTTTATAAAGGCACGAGCCCCCAGAATGCAGCGCATGATCCCCTGTGGGTGACCACTCCAGTCATGATACAATGATTACAGCAAGTAAGGGGAACGTGGTTCTGTGCACTTCACAATTACACAGAAGCGCTCTGCACTGCTCATTTCCCAGAACACAGGCTGCTGCTTTAAAATTAATAAATGCCCTTTGTGTGAAAAATGTTATGTGTCCTAAATCTGTCAGAAAATTCCCTACATAAGGTTTCTACTTCTCCCTCCATAATAATGATAAATTTCACACCATATAATGAGACCAAATTTGCAATGCAAGCGTTTCCAAATCATGCATGCAGATATCACCAGGCTTAAATTTCTATTTATATCATAGAACGCGACACTATTTTTTTTTTTCCTCGTAGCTTTGTGTTATGGAAATGAGATTACAGCATTAGTCCTGGTAATCTTTCAAACTCAAGTCATGTAATGTACCTGTGATGGCAATTTGCGGATGATGGGGGTAGTAAGAACTTCTGTATGACCTGAATTTATCTGCAACATGTTCAATATGCCATATATAGAGTATGTGTTTTATTCTGCAACAAGACTTGTGTACAATTAGCATTCTTAAATTACCCTTTGTGCAAGTCCCATTGTTCTTTGTATGAATGTGTATCATGTAAAAATTCTAATCTTTGCTATTTTCAACACCACTAATTTACATTCTCCGCATATGGTAGCAGAAGCATTCACAACTACAGCATGTAATCCTTATATAATTAGCCTCTATGGATGTATTTTCTGTATACCATTTTCTACAATAAGGATAAAATTAAAATGAGCAATTTTAAACTGATGTTATGATTACCATTGCTTTCACTAATGACTTCCACTGCGTAATTATTCTGTGGGGCTGTTTTGACAAGGTCTTGAAATAGTAGCTTACTAAAATATTGGCTGGAATACATTAACAGGGTAGGAGTACACGGAACTTCTGTCAGACGGAACAAAACGTAAATAGTTCTTTATGTTTTTATTTCTACACACAGAAAAGAGAGGAGGGACTATGCAATTATTGCGGCTGAAATACGATACTCCCATGGACGAGTGTACATTACTGTATACTGTAGGCTTTGTGATTAGCTTAACCGCCATAGGAGCAGGGTGTACAGTGCACACAGAGCTGTGGTTCACGGTGAGCACTGGAAGACAGGCAGGGCCACAGTGACAGAGATATGGGGGAGTACTTCTTTGGGGCCCAGACAGGCTAAAGGGTCCAACCACAGTAACCTCTACCCCACACTCTTAGTGTGATCAGCGCATTCTAGCAGTGCCCACCTTCGCAGCTGTACGGAAAGCGAAGTTGTGAACCGCTATGTTAAGCGTCTCATCTCATGGGCTTTTAGGGTTTCTACAGGGCCGTAAATAGGGGTGGGCAAGCAGAGCTCAGAGCCTAGGGGCGGTGATATCGCTGTCCCATGGTACCTGTATTAAGCCTGAAGCATCCATTGGACATTGAACATCATCAGACCATGCATGCGCGAGCGTCCATGATTGCAGAGGGATCTGGAGTATACCTCTCCTGGTAACTTCTGCGGTAACTAGCCTATAAGCTATAGTAGCTAACGCCAAGCTTGTGGCTGCAATTGCTACCGATAATGGGGGATTGCAGCAGAAATCTCCTATATCTCATGTGGTTATCCCCTACATATATCCAGGAGATACTGCAAACTTGCAGATATCCCCCCAAAACTGGTAATTTCAGAGGAGAGCCTGCAAATTTAATTTTGGTAAATGTCATAGCCCATCAGGTCACCAGAAATCACAGACATCAGTCCCGGAAGATTCAGAAGTATTTTTCATCTGACAATATGGCCGCCTACGTTGAGTGTGTGTGCATCTTTAATTCTTTCAGGTGTTTTTGAGCCATCTGGAAAACCTGTAACGCTTCCACGTAGTCAGTGCTGCAGGTGTAGCTTTGTTTTCCTCCTGACATCTAAAAATATTTCAGGTTTCGTATTTCGGGAAAAGCCTGGTTCTTCAGGGATGCGCGTGGAATCATTCTCTGCCTCCTGACAGGCCAACATTTTTTTTCCCCCTTCCAGCTTTGCTGCTTTGACCATAAACAAGTGGCTCATGGGACATGGACCAGATTGAGAAACTAGAAGCAGACAGATGGTTATTTGTAATCATCATGTAAATGTAAATCCTATAGAGATGTATTTCTGTGATAGCTGTTGTTGTTGGAGAGCACGGAGCAAAATAGTTGATGACTGATTGTTCTTCAGAATATTCTATAATAATCGGAACATACTTAAAACCATTTAGGCTGGGGACATAAATCAGAGCTTTAATGTGCTGTGTCAGGAATCCTGCAAAAAAGGGCATGGTGTGACAGGGCCTGGACTCGGGCCTAGATTAGCAGGTGTTAGTAAACGGCTGCCGTGCTGGAGGCAGCTATACATCTTCTTTGACAGGTGCCCAGGAAAGTCTATTTAAACATTTCTTGCTATCTACGCACCTGAAGGGGCTGATATGGCGTTGAACACAAGTGTGATTTGTCTGTGTATTTTGTGCGGTTTCGCACTGCGCTTGCTCCATAACTGTGCTTGCACTGAAAGGTCACAATTGTGTGGTGAGGGGGTGTTTGCACGATGGCTAAGTTTAGAGAGGTAGCGTTTCCAGTCAGATCGTTCTCACCAGTGATAGTGCTGGTGCAAGTCCACACTGATAATGGTGATGACTTTAAATGCAAATGTACTGTTCGGGGTTGTGCATTCACAGTGATGTGTACAAGTCTGAACACAGCAATATCCAATTTATTTCAACGCTATTGCAGCTGAGTTGGGTTCAACTCTGCATTGGTCCCTAAATGCAAGGTCATAGAAAGGGTTGTGTGAGCAGAGTTATCACCCAAGGCCGTCCAATGGCCTCTGCATCTAGCCAGCAGGGTGCTGGGAATGGCACCTGTAGGTGCTCTGGGCAGCTGTACACAGTGTATACGTCACTGGTGTATACTGTGTATACCTGATATACTCTGTGCTACTGGGGGACCGTGCCACTTCCACTATATAACGCTCAGTGTGTGGGTTTGTGCTACCTGCATTCCCCTACTCACATCATGTCACCGGCCCTGTCACATGCAGCCCTGCCATCACTGACATATCATGCATGTCCTGATATACTCTGTGCTGCTTCCTCACCCCTAGGGATCCTAGGGGTGTCTTACCCCCACAGTGTTTGTTTCCGGAGTGAAAGTCATATGTGTACCAAGTTTGTTGTAAATTGCTGCAGGCATTCCAGAGTTATGCTTTCTGCTGAAATACTCAGTGCTGCTGCATCACCACTAGGGGTGCTAGGTGTGTCTAACCCCCACAGAGTTTGTTCCCAGATTGTAAGTCAGATGTGTACCAAGTTTGGTGTAAATTGCTCCAGGCCTTCGACAGTTATGCTGTCTGCTGACATACTCTGTGCTGCTGTTCCATCCCTAGGGGTGCTAGGGATGCCTCCGCCCCACAGTGCTTGTTTCCAGATTGGAAGGCATATGTGTACCAATTTTTGAGTACATTGCTCCAGCCATTTCAGAGTTATGCTGTCTCCTGATATACTCTGTGCTGCTGTCTCCCCGCCCCCCCCAGGGATGCTAGGAATTTCTAATTGTTTTAGTTGCCTCCGCTGTTTTAATAAGCTCGTGTGTAACATTTCACGATCTCCGCTTGTAAAATGTGGATTAGTATAGAAAGACAAGAAGGACAGATTTTCGCTTTCATACAGTAGATATATATATATATATATATATATATACTTAAATGATGACTCGACCCTCCTCAACAAGATTAGCTTGCTCCAGTGCCCTTAGGTGGGCACCCTTAAATGTAGGTGAGCCCTCTCTCTCTCTCTCTCTCTCTCTCTCTCTCTATATATATATATATATATATTTATATGTATATATAAAGATAGAGGGTCCACACTCACGTTTGAATATAAACAGTGCTGGGGTGACATCCAATGAGGGAGAAAATTTTCACTCCAATACAATTCCAAATTAGGGGAGCACTCACCAGTCTTCAAATAGAAAAAAGTTTATTCAAACCATCAACAGCAAATAGTTTATGTCGACGTTTCGGTCATGGTTCTGACCTTTGTCAAGACAAAGGTCAGAACCATGACCGAAACGTCGACATAAACTATTTGCTGTTGATGGTTTGAATACATTTTTTTCTATTTGAAGACTGGTGAGTGCTCCCCTAATTTGGAATTATATGTATATGTGTGTGTGTGTGTGTGTGTGTGTGTGTGTGTGTGTGTGTGTGTGTGTGTGTGTGTGTGTGTATATATATATGTGTGTGTGTGTGTGTGTGTATATATATATATATATATATATATACAGTATATAAATCATATTGTTATTTAATTATTATGTGCAGTGGGTTGTTTGAAATAAATGGGTAAAATCAGACAATCCATTAATGTTTTAATGTTTTTTTAGAATTACTGGATTTCCGTTATACCTGTTGATTACTATTATTCTGACAGAGCTACATGTGCTACGTTACTCACCAGGCATTGTACATGGCTGCTAGGGAAAAGAATCATTTGCGTTTATCCTTAAACAAAGGTGATCAGCGTCAGCTGTCCATTTGGCATGACACTAGAGACCAGATGTAGAACGGAGGTTATGACTTGAGCTCATGGAGGGTACTGGCAAAAAAGACCTTTATCATATCAGGAATTTCTCTTTGACAAATGTAGTTGAGTGTAATGAGCTTAAATAAAAATGAAAGCATCACAGAAGGTCCCAGATTAGATTTTTTTTTTTTTATTCTGAAACGGTGGCAGACGTACTGTAGCTATTGATACCAAATCAAAGAGGCCACCGCAACACACCAAACCATTGTACAGTACATCAGCCGGCTGCTGAAACTGAGCTCCTGCAGTATGTTTCTGTAAAAGCCACATGTATGTCAGGGCCGAAACTAGGATTTTCGTCACCCGGCCGGGGCAAGGCAGTAATTTGGCTATACTACATCCTCTACATCCTGAACTACATCACTACAATACATACCCCTATCCACTGCACTACATAGTACATACCCTATATGCTACACTACATCCCCTTATATGTTACACCACATCACTGCACTACATGCCCCTATATACTGCAAAACATTACTACACTACATACCCTATATGGTACACTACATCACTGCACTACATCCCCCTATAAGCTACACCAAATCCCCCCATCTGGGAGCCAAAGCGAAGGTTGATACTGCCAACTGGGAGCACAGTGCACTTCTATAGCTTGTACGGTGCACCACACGCTAGCTCATCACTGCATGGCAAATAAGAGAGTTTAAGACAGTAGCCAACATAGGAGAGATCCTAGGTACTCGAGATCACCCGCACAGTGTTGGAGCCAGCTGCGGGCAGACAGATGGGTCAGATACATTGCTGTTTCACTGGAGCAGCACAGCACTGCCGGTTTTTTTTTGTTTTTTTGTTTTTTTTAAAAAAAACCTTGCTCCTCTAACTCCTTGGCACCCCTTGAAACCCTGCACCCGGGGCGCATGCCCCCCTTAGGTCCCCCCCTAGTTACGGCCCTGTGTATGTGTCATAGAGTATTTGTACTACTATGCACTGGGTTTTTTTAGGTTTTGTTATATCGGAATATCTACAGTATTTTGTCATTGCTTTTATAGACTTGTGTTCTCTAATTATGTTGCCATGCTCACTTGGAACGGTAACAGTGAAGTGGATTTCATTTTGGAGGGCTGCAGCTCGCTAGAGGGTCCTAATCCCTGTTTTAAAACAGGTCATTTACATAAGATGCAAGCATATGTTACCTAATTTAGTTTCAAATGAAGTGCTGGTTTATGTATTGCTTATGGGACTCAGCGCCATGTCTAGCCTGAGCTAGGAAAATTGGAACAAGTCAAAGAGAGCTTGTTTACAGATCTGTACTGCCTGCCAGTTCCATAGTGTCACATCAGAGTGTACTGTACAACCCATATATACACAACCCAGATCTAAGTCTGTAGCTCACTTACAAATTCATATAAAGTAAATATATTGAGCTTAATTGTTTTCATAAGGAAATATTTCATTGCTAATTTATTATGCCCTGTTTTTGTACAACAGTGCTTCGAGATGACTTCCGCCTCAACCCAACAGACGTGGTGGTGGCCGCCGGGGAACCTGCCATATTGGAGTGCCAGCCACCGAGAGGACACCCGGAACCAACTATTTACTGGAAGAAAGACAAAGTTAGAATAGATGACAGAGAGGACAGAATTAGCGTGAGTAGACTGGTTTTATTTAATCCAGGGTGTAGAACTGTTATTGGCAGGAGGCATTTCCTGCTGTCCATAGTATGTATTCCAGTTTAGAGTCTAGTAGATGAACTATGATGAGTGCAGAACTTATCCATTAATAATTCCACCATACTAAAGCTGGAATTGAACATATTATTATTATTATTATTATTATTATTATTATTGATCCTTTATATGGCGCCACTAGGGTCCTGCAGCGCCTTACACAGTACGTAAACCGAAACAGTTCAAACAAAACAAGAAAAAGAACAAAAGACTAACAGTGTAAAACATTGCAGAACATGGAATAAAAGTTATATAAACATTGCAGCATATTCAGTCATACACAAGCAGCACCAGTTGAACCTATTGGTTCGGTGCCACTGTTGGCAGTGGGGATGAGATAATGGTACAAGTGAGGGAAGGAAAAGCACATGAGGGGTGAGGGCCCTGCTCGTGTGAGCTTACACTATTATGGGGGAGGGGCAGACCGGGATGACAAAGAGTGGAGAGACAGTGAGTGAGGAGGATAAAGTGCCAATTTAGGAGGAGAGCTGGAAGGCTATAATAAAGAAGTGGGTTTTGGGAAAATGTTTAAAGCTTTGGAGAGAGTTACAGTATACGGAGATCAAGAATAGACCAATACACGTGTGGCCATTTCTGAATACAAAGAGAAGCAACATAAGGCTGTGTATCGGTGTTGCTACATGTTTACGGTTGACCTCTTAGAGAAATATGGCCGCCGTTACACATTTATTAAGGTCTGCGGCTAGTGCCTGAGTGCTATTATAATTATACACAGCCTCCAGCTTCCTATGCAAGTATGCTAGACACCATAAATCAATTAACCTTTATTTATTAGAGTGGGCATTGAGTTGTACCTCCATTAATTTCTATTTAACTCCATTCAGATTGAAACTGTCATAGGATAGAATCATCCTCCCTGGACTTTGTGTTATATAAACCTCTCCTTCAGGCATGCCCTGACTTTATCCGTGTGCGGTATGTTTGTACATTCTTGTTTTAAAGTCGCCTATGCCTTTTTATGTTACAGATCCGCAGTGGGAAGCTGATGATATCCAACACAAGGAAAAGTGATGCTGGGATGTACACATGTGTTGGAACCAATATGGTCGGGGAGCGAGACAGTGACCCAGCTGAGCTGACCGTCTTTGGTAATTTCATTTCTTTTTATTTTGACAGTATTGTCTTAATTTTGCCCTAAAATGATACTCGCTGTAACATGTATTAATAGTTTAATATTACAATACATAAGCTTCGCTGTCAATGTCAGTAGTTTGGTAGCCTGACCATCCTTATAAGAAGAAATATATGTGAGGTTCAATCCATTTTGAGAGACTGGCTGTATATTGTGATCATCAGTAGCCTTTTATCTGGCTAAATAAGTCATAACTTATACAACAATGTATATTGCAATATGCGGCAAGATGTAATGGAGTCCGACATCGCCGGTGGTGCCGGATGCCGGCCTATCTCATACTTTTTTTTTAAATGGCAATAACTTACGAGGCAAAACCATGCCTTGTAAGTTATTGCCCCTTTTAAAAAAAAGGTCAGAGATCGGCCGGCATCCGGCACCACCGTCGATCTCGGACCCTATTACAAATCGATGATGTTGTTCAGTTTAAATCCCCAGCTTTGACTCAAAATGTATCACATGGAGTGTGGAATCTCTAATAACAAGTCATTAGCTCTTTCTTTCCTGAAATATAACGCAATCGCTTGCTTCTGCTACAGTATATATATATATATATATATATATATACAGTCTATATATATATATATATATATAGAGAGAGAGAGAGAGAGACACGGGTGCCATCTTGAAAGCAGCCATCTTGAATCTAAGTCAGTTTTTTCAAATGGAAAGGGGGTCATGTAACATGTCAAACAACATCAGAATTTGCAGAAAAGTATATTGCTGCAAACAGATTTGAAATAGCAGTTATGGTTCAAAAGTTACAACACTTTTTTGTTGGAATTACAGGCTGAACTGTTCTCCATAAAGGACAATTATTTAATGTGTGGGTGTTGTGCTGCGTTGTGGGCTCTTCACAAAGGATGCCAAAACCATTGCTGAGGTTGTCTCATCACTAGCACTTTTTGGACGACCACTCCGTGACTTGTCAGCCACGGTACCAGTTTCTCAGAATTTAGAAATTAGGCACCTGACAGTGTTACGTGAAATTGGAGGTCTTTCTGGGTGCTGGTAGTTAAAATCTGCAGCTATGACACGGAAACTTTGTTCTCCTGACATCAAAATTACCTCAATTCTCTCCTCTTTTGTCAAAGCCATCTTGAGTTACCTGCAACAACAAAAAAGTGTAGCTTTTGAACCATAACTGGTATTGCAAATCTATTTGCAGCAATAAACTTTTTAGCAAATTTTGATTGTTTTACATGTTACATGACCCCCTTTCTATTTGAAAAAACTGACTTGGATTCAAGATGGCCGATTTCAAAATGGTACCCATGTTCGGTACATACCCTAAAAGATAGCCCATCTCCCCCATATGTTACTGGAGTATTCAGTTTTCCCATTTCCTGCACAGTTTTTGAAACAAAAGGGTGTACTGCGACTTTTGAATCACTCTGTATACAGTATGTATACAATACATACATATATATATATATATATGAGACAGTTGCCAGGTTTTAAGACTCTGTAATAGTGTAGTACCTAAGAAGGTGGGGTACCTTGGCGATTGGTTTGCAGGCTTCTGTGCATTGGCCAATTCACTAACTAAACCCCCATTATTTATTTATTAATGTGTTGAGGATAAGTGAGCTTGCTATGGTGAGTGCTGGGTTTTCTGTTTATATGTATTTGAGTGATGTCATCATGGGCTACATGCACCCCACCCTATGAGTGGTGAGTGCACTTGTGTGCCCCGCTTCTGGGGTGACGAGTGCTGTGGTTTTATATTTATGTGTATGTATGTATGTATGCATGTATGTATATATATATATATATATATATATATTATTTATTTCATTTTATTTTTTTTCCCCAAAGGTATATATTTGACAGTGTTAAATTCTTGGTATCTTGATATTTTATTTTAATAGTATATTTTTTTTCACTAAAACATTCTCCCCTGGTGGGGTTAAATACAGAGGTTCGGCATTGAAAGAGATCTGTTGCTAAAGTTATTGTTAAAGTACCTGGATAATAAGCAACATACAAAACCCCACAGTGAGTAATGGCGAGGTTGTGTCAGTGGTGCAAACCATTAGTAGTCGCACTTCAAACACCAGACAAAAAGTCCTCAGCAGACAAAGAAAAATCAATAGGGATAAAGGAGATATAGAAAATAAAGTCATCTAGCAGAGAACAGAGAGATGTTCCACATTAAGCTGAGAGTCTGTACTGTTATCCCTGTCTTCTGCAAGGCTTGATCACATTCAGTAACTATGGGGGAGATGTAGCAAACCTTCTAAAGAGTGGCGAAGCGGACAAGTGGGGAAATTTCCAACCAATCAGCCTCTACCAACCAACTAGATACCAACCAATCAGCCTCTACCGATCGTTTTACAGAATGTCCTTAATAAATGCTTGCAATGCTTCACATGCACTTCACACGCACTTAGGGGGAGATGTACTGAGTAGTGGAGAAGTGAGCCAGTGGAGAAGTTGCACATGGCAACCAATCAGCTGATCTGTATAATGTTATAGTATGCAAATTATAAATGTTACTTCAATGCTGATTGGTTGCCATGGGAAACTTCTCCACTGGCTCACTTCTCCACTCTTTGTACTGCTTAGTACATCTCCCCCTTAGATTTATATTCAGGGCCAGATTCAGAGATAAATGCAACCTGGTGCTATGTGTATATCTCCGATGTTTTCAGATCTGCGCATAGAGATGTTGGCAACTAAGACACAGCATGATTGACAGGCTGCGGATGTTTTAGGGCAGGGAAGGGATGGCGCTGGCCAGCGTTTCAGAAGATGATGGAGTGTCGTGCCTGTTTTCTGGAAGCGCCGAGGCTAGTGGTTGCATCCTTAAATGCAGTTTTATTGACCCTAACTGTGTGAAGAGACTGGCCATCCTGAGTAACTTGAGGGTTACATAGGCAAACGCAGGGGGGGTTCTGGTTGCCCGTAAACCCCTCTCCTCTTGCCAAGTGGCTTAAATTATGACAATAGCAATGATATATAATACAAATACTAGAGCTGCTGTCACATCATGCAGTTTAAGGGACAGAGCAGAGCTGCTGCGCATGCCCAGTGTAGCAGCTGTATCTACCAAGTTTGCTGTGAGTGGAGCTGAGTCTTCAATCAGTGCAATGGACCAGAGAGCAGCTACTAGGTAAAAGAGACAGGAGCCTTATGATATGGGAGAATGTGTGCTTAGAAAGAGCAGTACTGGTTCTATTATGTTTGTGTATTTATTATGGTTTGTTTTTCCTTTTCCTGACCACCTATTTATATTATTTAAATACAGCTTATACTATAGACCATCTATAATGTTAAATATTAATACTGTATTCCATCCAGTAACCAGTGTATAAAAAGATCAATGTGAACATTAATGTCCAGGGTCTGTACTAAGTACTTCTACCGCTCCCCCAGACACCCACACTTGCTCCAATGTTCTACAAAGTGGGAGATTATGGACTGTATTTGGAAACCCCTCTCTAGAAATCCAGCGTTTGCCACTGATTTACGCGGATGGCCGATGTTCACACAGAGTGATCCAATCCGCAGCAGTGGATCACAGAAGCCGGCAGCAGGCATCTATTTTACAAGACACCTCCTACTGCATTAGCATAATTAAGCACTGCATCCATCTTTGCAGTACACCCTCAGTAATGAGCTGTATGTAAAAATCAGGCACTGTCCCAGTTGTGTCTACCAGCATGTCCCTAGCACATCTTTTCTGTAGCGAATGCTTCTTCAGGGTTGGCATTTAGGCTTTGATTTGTCTGGTGTAGCAAACTAAAAAACATTGATATGTTACACAACGTCTCCACTTTTTAATTAAATAAGAACATACATTAAAATATGCTATCTGATGTGCCCGGTTTCAACCGGGCAAACGTTTGCTGAGCAGAATATTTTACCCCTTTTCACCCCCTTAGGAGTTGAATTTCGAAAAAAAAACCTGCTCAGTGGATGGCTGCAAATAACTGTCACAGTTTCAAAACCACCCAGCAGGTCACATGTTCCAGGTCGTCCAGCAGGTGCACAGGGAGAGTTCACCAGAGTACAATGGTGAAGCATTGTAAGTGGCAGATGGATATTTGGCCTCAAAACTCCAAAACAAAGCAGCCAATTATATTGCCAATATAATTCTACAGACCACAAGCTTTAATTTGGTAAATCATAGAAATAAATCACTCTTAAAAGTCATCCCACTGCTATTAATATAATATACTGTAGGTATGTATTTTATCGGCTGTTACCAGTGACAACGCCTGTCTCCCATTAGTGAATCCTGTGTATGCATGGAATAGCTTTCATTCTAACACCTAGACACAATGGGCAGCGCTTCTACGGTAACCTAACAAGCTTCATAATTAGCGTGAAATGCCATCGCTGTGGTTGTTTGATTCTGACCATGACTTGTGCTGCCTTTGTGATAGAAAAGGGAAAGAAGTTTTGCTTTAGTTTGTTAGCACTGGCTGGCTTAGAGCAGGGGTGGGCAATTATTTCAGCTGGGGGCCATTTAACACTTTTCAGTGAATATTCGAGGGCCGCACACAAAATATCTTGACTATACAATACTATCAGTGAGTGGGATTTTTTTGGTGGAAATTGGGGGGCAATCTGCAATTGCGCAGAACTC
Source organism: Pseudophryne corroboree (assembly GCF_028390025.1). Lineage (NCBI taxonomy): Eukaryota > Metazoa > Chordata > Amphibia > Anura > Myobatrachidae > Pseudophryne > Pseudophryne corroboree. The sequence continues at coordinate 959,080,596 of NC_086445.1, read as the reverse complement.
TACACATAGCGAGCGGTGTAGTGGGATGGGTCGTGGGTGTGTCGGCCGACTTCAGTGATCGTTGTCGTGCAGCGTGCGGAAGGAGCAGGGGCGTCATTGTCAGGCAGATCTTTTGCATCCAGCATGAGGCTGCTCTGAGTCCTGATACTAATGATGATGACTTCGGAACTAAGAAAAGTGTGTGTGGGGATAAGCTTCTATGTAATTAGTACACACCGCGGTTTCTCACATTGGGGGTCATTCTGACCCGTTCACAGCGTGCTTTCGTTCGCACAGCTGCGACCGGGTCACTACTGCGCACACGCGCGCCGTTGCCTGGTGACAGCAGTCGCCGGAAAAACAACGCTGACAGCGTAAGAAAGCGGTCGCAGCGGCGACTGCAAAAAGATTGACTGCAGGAATGTGTTCCGGGGCATCAACTGACCGTTGGAGACCATTTTCGGGGAGTGGTAAGAAAAGCGCAGGCGTGTCCAGGCGAACGGAGAACGGATGTCTGACGTCAAAGCCGAGCCCATCATCGCTGGATCCGTCGCACAAGGTAAGTATGTCCAGGGCTGGTCTTATTTTGCAGGAAACTTTTTTAGCATAGCACGGCTGCATAAGCTATTGCAGCCCTGCTATGCTAAAATACACTCCCCCATAGGCGGAGATTAGTTGATCGCACCAGCAGCAAAAAGTTGCTTGGTGCGATAAACTCGGAATGAGGGCCATTGTCATAATGTACTAAGCAGGCAGCTGCAGCAAGACACAAATACAGCCAACTCAGAAGAAGCCCTTTTATATTTATCTACTGGTGTTTTTCTACTGTAAAATGAAGTCATTAAAGGGGAGATGTACTAAGCAGTGAAAAGAGCTGGTCTGTATTATTTTATAGCATGCAAATTCTAAATGTTACCTCAGTGCTGATTTACTGGCTCACTTCTCTTATCACTGATTAGTACATCTCCCCATAAGTCTTAAGGGGGGTACACAGTCACACGTAGTGATGTGTACTTAAATTCTAAGCAGTCTGACTAGATTGCTTAGAAAAGAAGCACACATCGCTCCATGTGTATGCCCCATAGCGATAGCCATGCGTGGCCCCGTGCGTCGCTGACTCTAGATTTGGCCTAGTCAGGTTGCTCACTTCACCGCTGGGTGCTGAGCGCGGGGGGGTGGGGGGGGAGATGTGTGCTGAGCGTTCTGTGATAGATCGATCAGCACACATCTCCACGTGTGTACCCCCCTTTGGTCATGCCAATATTTTTGGAAATAAATAGGAAGCGTGCCCAAATATAAACAGACATTTCTTCTTACTAGTTCCCAGTGTAACAGATGCACTTTTTAATATCGTAAAACACATTTCATAAAACAATTAGATAAACCGGCCAGGGATGGTTTATTGAGTTAATATTTTGTAAGAAATGTGTGGTTATTAACGTACATTGTCAGATCATATCCAGGGAGATTAGCACTGCAAGCGCGTTATGCAGAGAAGTCTAATCGAGTTTATCTCACATATAGAATGTTAATTGTATTGGCAGTGGTGTGGTTCTCTGCTCACTCAATAGTTTTGCAATTAGCTCTTTGACTGATTAAAATGGTTCTTCTTAGATGGGAGTTGTTGAAAAATAATCCAGTCTGTGTTAATTTTTTTAAAACTATTATTGCTCTGTGATTCTTCCATATTTAGATTATAATTGGCTACTGTGGTTTCCAAGACACACTCTGTGATGCACATGGCGACCTTAAAGGGAAAATATCCTAAGGAAATAAAGCAGATTAGCATTCATCTTGTGACATGGATAGGTCTCGCTGGTCCTGAAATAGTTTCAGCTCCCTCTCTCCCGCTTGTTAGCAGTATATCAATTATTGTGTCATGTTTTCTTTAACAGAGAAAATGCAATAGACAGCGACTGGCATACTATACATTCACAGTGAGATAATTAGATTTTTTCAGGAGCAGATTGGGAACTTAGGGGTCTATTCATAAATCAGTAAAAAGAGTGGGGAAGTAAGCCAATGGAGAAGTTGCCCATGGCAACCAATCAGCAATAACATTTATCAAGTGCATTCTATAAAATTATACGTAGCAGCTAATTGGTTTCCATGGGCAACTTCTCCATTGGATCACTTCTCCTCTCCTTTCACTGCTTCATGAATAGAACCCTTAAAGCGGCCCTGGAAAAATTTGCAGAAGTGGCCTCACATGGGCAGCACCAGAGGTATACCATGTAACCATGGCGGCAGCAGCACCCCTCACATGCCAACAAAGAAAACAGGCCCCACATGCACGTTGACCCATCAGGAATCTTCCCCGTGAGCCCTATGGCCAATCCACCCCTGATTTTAGGTATCATACAGTAGGTAAGAATAATGGCCAATTATTTCATTGGGCGGGAATGTAATCGCCTTGGATTTTGCAAAACAAGAGCAATTCCAGAGTATCAAGACGTATGTAGCACAATGCAAAAATACTCAAAGTTGACAGAATCCCACCCACTCGACGCAAGCACATAAAAAAAACATAAAAGTCACCATATGTAATAGTGCATTATGAAAATGCGGCATAATAACTTGCAAAACAATAGAAGGGGCTCTTGGAAATGAGAGAGGTATAATGTAGCTGCCTTGCTTCTAATGTAGCAATCTCGCCAGGTGCTGTCTATATAATGGGAGTAATTCATAGTTGATCACAGCTGCAAATTTGTTAGCAGTTGGGCAAAATCATTTGCAGTGCAGGGGGGTGGGGCAGATATAAAATGTGCAGAGAGAGTTAGACTTGGGTGGGTTATTTTGTTTCTGGCAGGGTAAATACTGGCTGCTTTATTTTTACACTGCAATTTAGATTTCAGATTGAACACACCCCACCCAAATCTAACTCTCTCTGCACATGTTACATCTGCCCAACCTGCACTGCACATGGTTTTGCCCAATTGCTACCAAATTTGCTGCTGCAATCAACTGAATTAGGCCCAATGTTGTTTTAAATACATAAATAAAAGTACGAAAAAATGTAGGGGGCCCTCCAAACGCGGAACCAGTACTAGTGCTTCTGCCTGGGCTCCTATTAGAAAATCGGGGGGATAAAGATTATTTTACCCACGCAGGATCATCACGGGGACTCTCACAACAAGGTCTGTGCGCTTTTTATTTTACATTTTAATTTGATTTTTTTCTGCAAACATTTGGAAAAGAAGATGACATGTGGTTCCAGTGTCGAGAGGTTGGAGACTCCAAATCGTGGGGTGTTATTGTGACTAGGACGCTCAATGTTATTGTGACTAGGACGCTCAATGTTATTGTGACTAGGACGCTCAATGTTATTGAGACTAGGACGCTCAATGTTATTGTGACTAGGACGCTTAAGTTGCCGCCACCCATTGTGTTCTCTTTAGAACTGCAATGTATTTCCAGAAAATTATATTAGTAATAATAATTATAATAAATATGATGATAATAATGATAATCAAAAATAAAAATGAAATTTGATATTTTTAATGTGAAACAGAAAATATAAGTATAAGGTCTTTTCTTTTCACCACATTTCTAATCATTCTTTTAATTACTTAACATGTGCAGTAACATGGTATGCGACTGCAGCCATCTGGGCTTTAGTTAACGCAATCGCATATGATGCGACAGTGCTGGCCCTCTTCCTTCATCTGCTTTAATTCATTATGCGCAGATTTCCTCTTCTTCTTGGCCCCTGAGGCAGGGATGTAGCGGTCAGTGACCGCCTACATCATTGCCAGGATCCCCCCCCCCCCCTTAATGCCAAGAAATGGTATACTGGAGTGCACGCCCCAGGGACAAAAGTGCGAGAAGGGGCATTTAATTCCACCAGTGCACAGGAACATATTATATACCAGGGGTGGGGGTTATACAACAGATAGGGGGGTAATGTTAATGGGATCTGTGACCTGGAAGGTCTATTGCTAATGGGGGCCTAGGGATACGGGCGGGTAAGGGGTGTATTTGCAATACAATATTTTAATTCATTTTAAAAATGTTTTTTGTTTAATTACATTTTTAAAAACTCAACTGTTTTTAACATTTGTTAAAAATGGGCAATTAAGTGGTGAAGAACACACACTTAATTTAAAGTTATAAGTTAAAATAATACATTTGGGAATGTATCTCTTTTTATTGCAATACCAGTGATGGATATATTACATTAGTTTCTGTAAATCAATTAAAAAAAAAAAAATTAAATGACCCACGACATGGAGATTGCGCTCCTGTAGCTAGAGCCTAACCTTCCTGTCTGCTTATATAATGTTCTTTTCTAATTCATTATGTCCTGTTCCACCTAATAGAAAGTGGATGTGTGACTTCCCATCAGTCTTGTGGGCTCAGTGAATGCAGATGTTGAAGGGTTCTAGTGTTTTCCCTCTGGGTCCTGCGGATTTGCACATATTCATATAGTAATTCAAATTGTCCAACTAATTTGCTTCTCTCTTTTTATAATGGTTGTTTATATTCCTTTAGTAACTACAAGTTCTGTACCATACTTTTTAATGTCATTGTGCTTTTTATTATACCTTTCCAGCTGGATAAACAAAATACCATTTGTGAGAATTTTTCTGTAATTGAATACTCACCATTTTATCTGTTTTCCTCCAGAACGACCCACTTTTCTCCGAAGACCAATTAACCAGGTAGTTCTGGAGGATGAGCCTGTGGAATTTCGGTGTCAAGTCCAAGGGGATCCACAACCAACAGTCCGGTGGAAAAAAGACGATGCTGACTTGCCAAGAGGAAGGTGGGTGTTCAAAATGCTGTACTCGTTGTGTGTGTTATTTTGTCACATCTTTCCTATAGACTGGCCAGGTCATTGTTTAAGCATTTCAGTATCTGTATGTTTATTCTGTAGCTGGCAGATCACTCTAGCGGTCTACATTTTTGTTTAATGGTGCAGGCTGTGAAGGGAGAACATTTTAAGCCTCCAGCCCTGGCAGCTCTTATTTGCCCTGAGCAGATTTTTGCAATAGGATGGAGTTTATATAGCTGTGCAATGGTTTACCTGACTAATTCATAAGACTCTCAGCACACTCTAAACTGTATTAGCCGATAATAGCTGTATACTAAACTGAAGTTTACTCCTGGTAAACACACATAATAATGATTAGTACATTTCGGGCTAGTGGGATGGAACATTTTAGAACCACAGATTTTTGTTAAACGTAAACTGACTGTCCAATAATTCTCAGATTGTTTTATGTTTCAATACTTATCATAAAATAAAATAAAAACTATGAGCGCTGTATTATTTTACCTAAAACCACATTTGTTTTGCATTAGTGCACTTAGATGGTTCATCCAATGCCTTTCAAGGTGCACTCTGGCTCTCCTCTCTTTGAAGATGTCTCTGTAAACTAGAGGAGTGCCTACGTTTGCTTAAGAGGCAGAAAATAAAGCAGCCAGTATTTATTTGGGTAATATTGTTTCTGTGCAGGGTAAATACTGGCTGCTTTATTTCTACATTGCAATTTAGATTTCAGTTTGAACACACCCCACCCAAATCTAACTCTCTCTGCACTTGTTACATCTGCCTCACCTGCAGTGCACGTGGTTTTGCCCAATTGCTAACTTTTTTCGTTTGCTACCAAACCTGAATAAGGCTCTATGTCTACTTCTAAATTATCAAAAAACAGTCCCTTGCTCCAACCAACCCCTCGTGTTCACTGGTGCAAATCTTTATTCTTCTGAATCCATCTTGCTTCACAAACTCACACAATATAGCGGAAATCGTGGACATAGGCAAAAAGAATTCTGTACTTTATAAATTACTTCCAAAGTACTGTTCTCTCGTGTTAAGATGGCCATACACTGCATGATAACAGTTTCTACCAGCCAACTAGTTACAGTGATCATCATATTGTGTATGGTACTGAATCAGTCATAGCTTGCAAACATCTGGGAAAAAAAAGTCAGGATCGTTCGGGTTGGTTTTCAGACTTGTCCAAAACACCCAACCAGGTCAAGCCAACTTCAGGCTATAAATCTATATAAACACCTCCATAGTCCATACGTTGTGTAGTGTTTGGAGGCTCTCCAACTAACGAGCAGTAGTCTTCTTACTCGTATAGTGGGGGTCATTCCGAGTTGATCACACGTAGCAACTTTTTGCTGCTCGTGTGATCAACTTGACGCCGCCTATGGGGGAGTGTATTTTAGCATAGCAGGGCTTCGAATGTTTGTGCAGCCCTGCTATGCTAATAAAGTTTCCTGCAAAACAAGACCAGGGTCAGACTTACTTACTCAGTGCGACGGATCCAGCAACAAAGGTTTCGGAATTGACGTCAGACATCCGCCCTCCAAACGCCTGGACACTCCTGCGTTCGCCTCACCACACCTGGACAACGGTCAGTTGATGCCCCGGAATGCCTCCCGCCTCTCAGTCTTCTTGCGATCACCGCTGCGATCACTTTTTCCGCTGGCGGTGACGACCGTTGCCGGGCAATAACGCGTGTGCGCAATGCATCTTCCGCGCATGCGCCGCACATGTGCAGTTCTGACCCATTTGCACTGCTGCGACAAACTGCAGCGTGCGAACGTGTCGGAATGACCCCCAGTGTCTGCTGCACAGCTGCAACTATCATACAGCAGAGGTCCAGCATTAGTTAGTTTCCTTAACCTATTTGCATATAGACAATGCAGTGTAATTTCTACATATAGTACTGTAGTCCGATACACCTCTCTTCTTTGTATGGAATTTAAAATGCAAAAAGATTAGCTTTACAATGCCTGAAAATGTTGCAAGTCGGGAAATAGAAAAGATTCTTTCCAATGCTACTATACCCACTGGCTCTGCTACTCATGTGCTGTGGCAGTGTCTTTAAACCCCGGCTGCTCCATTTTAGAAATATGAGGTACCTCTATTTATCCCTAAATGACCTCAGTTGACCTCTGAAAGCATGATGATTTGTGTCACCTGACATCTCCTAGCTACATCATTTTTTAATTCTTCTTTCTTAATACATGTTTAGTTTATTTCCAGAAAGGAGAAGAAAATGTTATTACAGTTCATTATATTCTGTGTTTTGGCGATTCTCTCTTTAGAGCAACATTTATAAGATATTTGCCATATGAAGCGGAGGCTGGAAACGTTTTGTTAGTCAGTAAAGGTACATTCACACCTTTGTGCTTTAATACACTTTGCACGATAATGTTAATAAATGCAGGCAAAGTGCCTAAAACAACATGATAAATAAGATGTTAGAGTGCCATACCTTGCATTACGTTCTGAGATTATAATGCTGTGTTACACATTTTAGAACACAGCTCACCTTAAATCTGCGTTAGTGCAGTAGACCTGTATAATCAATTCAATTGTTAAAAGCACAATAATGAAAAATACAAGTAAAATTACGTTAGAGATACACTATGACCAAGCCAGATAGGGATCACATTTTTTGAAAGTGGGTCTGGTCAGAGGCATCGAGGGGGAGCTGATCAGGTACTAATTAGTGGGACTTTGTCCTCTTTGCAGTGCTGCTGAGTGAGACAGATGTCTCCCTGTGCAGCTGCTGGTGCCCCCTGTGCAACACACGGTGCTGTAATACTATTTAGGAGCACACCCACACCTCCCTGGGTTTGTCCATGACTCCAGTACCCGGGTTGACCGCAAGTCGGCTATATTAGCTCCTGCATTGCATGCACAGTACTAACCGCACGTATTCACCTTATGCAGAGTGTACCTTTATGAGCGGGACACCCCTATACGTAAGCTTGTTTTAATAGCCATCCTGGAGATGCGCTCTGAAAATCCAGTGTATGTTCAACTCTACATAGTCCCTTTTCTTTCTTTTTATTTATTCTTCCCTTCTAATCTAGTGGCAAAATAACTTCTTTCTAAGCATTTTATTCTTTAGTTTTTTTCATTCCTTCGCTTTTTTAATTAAAAATATATTCTCAATGCTCAAAATCAATCAATAAACGTGACATTCAAAAATATACTGTATTAAAATATATATTAAAATGATACATTCACAGGGGCTGCTAAAAAGAGGCTGTAGATGAAGGAAGCCATGGAAGCCGGATTTACTACCTTATTAATGCAACTATCTGTTCAACTAATGCGAGGTTTAGTGCGTGTGCAGGGAGAAACCAGTGCCGCTCATTAGTTTTACACCAGCAGGCGGGACGATAATCATTTCTATCTGCCCTTACACCAGTCCATGTTAGGTGCAAGAGATCCGTCAGAGACATGGTTCCCTCATACTGAGCTTTGGATACACGCCCACAACACTCCTCTGACATGCCCACAACACTCCCCTGACACGCCCACAACACTCCCCTGACACGCCCACACTTCAAGGTGACTACCAGTTCCTCCCCAAAAGGCCCTATTTCACGGAAAGACAGGTCTGGCCGAGTTCCGTCTCACTCTTCTTTGACACATGCATTGTATATAAAACTTTGCTGCTTGCGTCCCTGAACAGAGATCCGTGCGACTAATGGCCCTCATTCCGAGTTGTTCGCTCACAAGCTGCTTTTAGCAGCTTTGCACACGCTAAGCCGCCGCCTACTGGGAGTGAATCTTAGCTTATCAAAATTGCGAACGAAAGATTAGCAGAATTGCGAATAGACACTTCTTAGCAGTTTCTGAGTAGCTCCAGACTTACTCGGCAACTGCGATCAGTTCAGTCAGTTTCGTTCCTGGTTTGACGTCACAAACACTCCCAGCGTTCGGCCATACACTCCTCCGTTTCTCCAGCCACTCCCGCGTTTTTCCCAGAAACGGTAGCGTTTTTTCACACACACCCATAAAACGGCCAGTTTCCGCCCAGAAACACCCACTTCCTGTCAATCACATTACGATCACCAGAACGAAGAAAAAACCTCGTAATGCCGTGAGTAAAATACCAAACTTCATAGCAAATTTACTTGGCGCAGTCGCACTGCGGACATTGCGCATGCGCATTAGCGACTAATCGCTCCGTTGCGAGAAAAATATAACGAGCGAACAAATCGGAATGACCCCCAATGATCCGTGCGACTGAGGATCAGCCTCACAGTGGGATTAGTGTTAGAAAGAGTCAGCATGTTATATACTGTAGTTTATAATGAATGGATGGCTGAAATGCAGAGAGTAGGGTTTGGGAAAATGACACATCTTAGCGGGCAGCTGTATACTATAATTACAAAGTATCTAAAACTGAACTTCGCTTTGCGTGGTGGAGAGATTTTCAATTACAAGAGGAAATTTATGGCACTATAATAATAGGTATCTTAGCCCTCTGCAGACAAGAGTGCTGCACGGCCAGCTCTTCATCAGAGCAAAGGAAGATTTGTACTTTACAGAAGGGAAGTATCCTCTGTATGTTGTGTTGTGTGGTGCTAAGCAGCTGTTTTGGGCTTTGTACATACATCTGTAATGAAACTGCAGACACTGCTCTAGTAAACCACTAACAGACGTTTTATGACTGCATGAGAACAGCATCCAGGAACAGGAAGTTCCAAATTGACCAGTTGCAGGAAGGGTTTGATGTCGCCCCACACAGTAGCACCAGAAAATGCAACGTCTAAATTACATTTCTGATAATAAATGTTCAGAGGAGACCTTCTGGTGCTTTTTACAGAATGAGGTTAAGAAAACAAAGTAAAAGAGTCATTCCACTGTAATACTGTGGTATAATTAGATTTCATAGGTTTCTTTCTGTTATGCTGCAGGATTTTGACATTTTGAAAAGATAAATGTGTGTGTGTGTGTGTGTGTGTGTGTGTGTGTGTGTGTGTGTCCCCGTGTGTCCCGTTTGTTACAGATACAAACAGGCTAAATATATAGTGCTAATTACCCCTAGTTTTCTTTTTCTTTTTCTTTTTATGAAAAAAAAATAAAAAATAAAAAAAATAATTGTATATATATAACGACACGCGTTGGGTCAAATCAGTTACGGTCTCTTGTCCAGTGCGCCACTACACCCTATAGAGTGTACACCTGTAAAGGTGAGGGTGATTCTTCAAAGGCTAAAACTGACAGAAAATTCACTGACTGTACCTGGATGTATTCTTTTAAAAAAAATGTTCATATGAATTTATGGAATTTTATTATGTACTTTTAATAAAAATTCATTGGTATCATATCTAATTGGGCCACTTTGGCCATTTTGTCTCTAGTGTGATTTCTGGTGTGAGGGTATACTTACAGGTGACACCGGTTATAAGAACCCACACCGTGGAAGAATATTTATTGGAAATACTAAAATCTGAGTGTTTCAGAAGGCTATACACTACGTGCATTTGGTTTCTGTTTTGTATGTGTTACCTTTTGGGAGTCCACTAATTGCTGCTGGTGACTTGAGCGAAAGGTTAAAGACATTCTTGTATTTGTGTGTGTGTATATATATATATATATATATATATATATATATCTTCTGTAAACAATACCCGGCACTCGGGAACAATGGACATGCTGGACACAAAAAAGTGCTGTCAACGTTTCTGTATGTTACTCCCTTTATCAAGGCCATATGTAACACATATAGGGTCTAATTGAGACTGGATGCAGCGATCGCAGTCTGAATCCCTATGTGCGCACCCCGGGAGCCCAGTGAGATGCTGACATCATGTTAGGGCTGTGATCGCCTTTGCCTGATCGCGGGGAGGGGGCGTCCCAACGGCATTAGAACTAGAGATGAGCGGGTTCGGTTCCTCGGAATCCGAACCCGCCCGAACTTCAGGTTTTTTTACACGGGGCCGAGCGACTCGGATCTTCCCGCCTTGCTCGGTTAACCCGAGCGCGCCCGAACGTCATCATCCCGCTGTCGGATTCTCGCGAGGCTCGGATTCTATCGCGAGACTCGGATTCTATATAAGGAGCCGCGCGTCGCCGCCATTTTCACACGTGCATTGAGATTGATAGGGAGAGGACGTGGCTGGCGTCCTCTCTGTTTAGACTAGATACTAGAGAGAGACACAAATTTTGGGGAGCATATTATTAGGAGGAGTACTACTTGCTGCTGATAGTGTGACCAGTGACCACCAGTTTAATTAATCCGTTCTCTGCCTGAAAAAAAACGATACACAGTGTGACACAGTCACATACCATATCTGTGCTCAGCCCAGTGTGCTGCATCATATGTAATACTGTATATCATTATCTGACTGTGCTGAGTGCTCACTGCTCACACAGCTTAATTGTGGGGGAGACTGGGGAGCAGTTATAGCAGGAGTACATATTTTAAGTACAGTGCACACTTTTGCTGCCAGAGTGCCACTGCCAGTGTGACTGACCAGTGACCACTGACCACCAGTATTGTGATTGTCTGCTGACCACCAGTATATTGCGATTGTCTGCCTGAAAAGTTAAACACTCGTCGTGTGGTGTTTTTATAAACGCATTCTGCAGACAGTGTCCAGCAGGTCCGTCATTACATAATATATACCTGTCCGGCTGCAGTACTAGTGTGATATATATATATATTTTAATTTTATCTCATTGTCATCCAGTCTATATTAGCAGCAGACACAGTACGGTAGTCCACGGCTGTAGCTACCTCTGTGTCGGCAGTCGCTCGTCCATCCATAATTGTATACCACCTACCCGTGGTTTTTTTTTTTTTCTATCTTCTTGATACTAGTAGCTTACTTTAGGAGTCTGCAGTGCTGAGTCTGACAGACAGTGTCCAGCAGGTCCGTCATTACATAATATATACCTGTCCGGCTGCAGTACTAGTGTGATATATATATATATATTTTAATTTTATCTCATTATCATCCAGTCTATATTAGCAGCAGACACAGTACGGTAGTCCACGGCTGTAGCTACCTCTGTGTCGGCAGTCGCTCGTCCATCCATAATTGTATACCACCTACCCGTGTTTTTTTTTTTTTCTATCTTCTTGATACTAGTAGCTTACTTTAGGAGTCTGCAGTGCTGACAGACAGTGTCCAGCAGGTCCGTCATTACATAATATATACCTGTCCGGCTGCAGTACTAGTGTGATATATATATATATTTAAATTTTATCTCATTATCATCCAGTCTATATTAGCAGCAGACACAGTACGGTAGTCCACGGCTGTAGCTACCTCTGTGTCGGCAGTCGCTCGTCATCCATAAGTATACTAGTATCCATCCATCTCCATTGTTTACCTGAGGTGCCTTTTAGTTGTGCCTATTAAAATATGGAGAACAAAAATGTTGAGGTTCCAAAAATAGGGAAAGATCAAGATCGACTTCCACCTCGTGCTGAAGCTGCTGCCACTAGTCATGGCCGAGACGATGAAATGCCAGCAACGTCGTCTGCCAAGGCCGATGCCCAATGTCATAGTACAGAGCATGTAAAATCCAAAACACCAAATATCAGTAAAAAAAGGACTCAAAAATCTAAAATAAAATTGTCGGAGGAGAAGCGTAAACTTGCCAATATGCCATTTACCACACGGAGTGGCAAGGAACGGCTGAGGCCCTGGCCTATGTTCATGGCTAGTGGTTCAGCTTCACATGAGGATGGAAGCACTCAGCCTCTCGCTAGAAAAATGAAAAGACTCAAGCTGGCAAAAGCACAGCAAAGAACTGTGCGTTCTTCGAAATCCCAAATCCACAAGGAGAGTCCAATTGTGTCGGTTGCGATGCCTGACCTTCCCAACACTGGACGTGAAGAGCATGCGCCTTCCACCATTTGCACGCCCCCTGCAAGTGCTGGAAGGAGCACCCGCAGTCCAGTTCCTGATAGTCAGATTGAAGATGTCAGTGTTGAAGTACACCAGGATGAGGAGGATATGGGTGTTGCTGGCGCTGGGGAGGAAATTGACAAGGAGGATTCTGATGGTGAGGTGGTTTGTTTAAGTCAGGCACCCGGGGAGACACCTGTTGTCCATGGGAGGAATATGGCCATTGACATGCCTGGTGAAAATACCAAAAAAATCAGCTCTTCGGTGTGGAAGTATTTCAACAGAAATGCGGACAACATTTGTCAAGCCGTGTGTTGCCTTTGTCAAGCTGTAATAAGTAGGGGTAAGGACGTTAACCACCTCGGAACATCCTCCCTTATACGTCACCTGCAGCGCATTCATAATAAGTCAGTGACAAGTTCAAAAACTTTGGGCGACAGCGGAAGCAGTCCACTGACCAGTAAATCCCTTCCTCTTGTAACCAAGCTCACGCAAACCACCCCACCAACTCCCTCAGTGTCAATTTCCTCCTTCCCCAGGAATGCCAATAGTCCTGCAGGCCATGTCACTGGCAATTCTGACGAGTCCTCTCCTGCCTGGGATTCCTCCGATGCATCCTTGCGTGTAACGCCTACTGCTGCTGGCGCTGCTGTTGTTGCTGCTGGGAGTCGATGGTCATCCCAGAGGGGAAGTCGTAAGCCCACTTTTACTACTTCCACCAAGCAATTGACTGTCCAACAGTCCTTTGCGAGGAAGATGAAATATCACAGCAGTCATCCTGTTGCAAAGCGGATAACTGAGGCCTTGACAACTATGTTGGTGTTAGACGTGCGTCCGGTATCCGCCGTTAGTTCACAGGGAACTAGACAATTTCTTGAGGTAGTGTGCCCCCGTTACCAAATACCATCTAGGTTCCACTTCTCTAGGCAGGCGATACCGAGAATGTACACGGACGTCAGAAAAAGACTCACCAGTGTCCTAAAAAATGCAGTTGTACCCAATGTCCACTTAACCACGGACATGTGGACAAGTGGAGCAGGGCAGGGTCAGGACTATATGACTGTGACAGCCCACTGGGTAGATGTATGGACTCCCGCCGCAAGAACAGCAGCGGCGGCACCAGTAGCAGCATCTCGCAAACGCCAACTCTTTCCTAGGCAGGCTACGCTTTGTATCACCGGTTTCCAGAATACGCACACAGCTGAAAACCTCTTACGGCAACTGAGGAAGATCATCGTGGAATGGCTTACCCCAATTGGACTCTCCTGTGGATTTGTGGCATCGGACAACGCCAGCAATATTGTGTGTGCATTAAATATGGGCAAATTCCAGCACGTCCCATGTTTTGCACATACCTTGAATTTGGTGGTGCAGAATTATTTAAAAAAACGACAGGGGCGTGCAAGAGATGCTGTCGGTGGCCAGAAGAATTGCGGGACACTTTCGGCGTACAGGCACCACGTACAGAAGACTGGAGCAACACCAAAAACGCCTGAACCTGCCCTGCCATCATCTGAAGCAAGAAGTGGTAACGAGGTGGAATTCAACCCTATATATGCTTCAGAGGTTGGAGGAGCAGCAAAAGGCCATTCAAGCCTATACAATTGAGCACGATATAGGAGGTGGAATGCACCTGTCTCAAGCGCAGTGGAGAATGATTTCAACGTTGTGCAAGGTTCTGCTGCCCTTTGAACTTGCCACACGTGAAGTCAGTTCAGACACTGCCAGCCTGAGTCAGGTCATTCCCCTCATCAGGCTCTTGCAGAAGAAGCTGGAGACATTGAAGGAGGAGCTAACACAGAGCGATTCCGCTAGGCATGTGGGACTTGTGGATGGAGCCCTTAATTCGCTTAACAAGGATTCATGGGTGGTCAATCTGTTGAAATCAGAGCACTACATTTTGGCCACCGTGCTCGATCCTAGATTTAAAACCTACCTTGGATCTCTCTTTCCGGCACACACAAGTCTGCTGGGGTTCAAAGACCTGCTGGTGAGAAAATTGTCAAGTCAAGCGGAACGCGACCTGTCAACATCTCCTCCTTCACATTCTCCCGCAACTGGGGGTGCGAGGAAAAGGCTCAGAATTCCGAGCCCACCCGCTGGCGGTGATGCAGGGCAGTCTGGAGCGACTGCTGATGCTGACATCTGGTCCGGACTGAAGGACCTGACAACGATTACGGACATGTCGTCTACTGGCACTGCATATGATTCTCTCCCCATTGAAAGAATGGTGGAGGATTATATGAGTGACCGCATCCAAGTAGGCACGTCAGACAGTCCGTACTTATACTGGCAGGAAAAAGAGGCAATTTGGAGGCCCTTGCACAAACTGGCTTTATTCTACCTAAGTTGCCCTCCCACAAGTGTGTACTCCGAAAGAGTGTTTAGTGCCGCCGCTCACCTTGTCAGCAATCGGCGTACGAGGTTAATTCCAGAAAATGTGGAGAAGATGATGTTCATTAAAATGAATTATAATCAATTCCTCCGTGGAGACATTGACCAGCAGCAATTGCCTCCACAAAGTACACAGGGAGCTGAGATGGTGGATTCCAGTGGGGACGAATTGATAATCTGTGAGGAGGGGGATGTACACGGTGATATATCGGAGGATGATGATGAGGTGGACATCTTGCCTCTGTAGAGCCAGTTTGTGCAAGGAGAGATTAATTGCTTCTCTTTTGGTGGGGGTTCAAACCAACCCGTCATTTCAGTCACAGTCGTGTGGCAGACCCTGTCACTGAAATGATGGGTTGGTTAAAGTGTGCATGTCCTGTTTATACAACATAAGGGTGGGTGAGAGGGCCCAAGGACAATTCCATCTTGCACCTCTTTTTTCTTTAATTTTTCTTTGCGTCATGTGCTGTTTGGGGAGTATTTTTTTGAAGGGCCATCCTGCGTGACACTGCAGTGCCACTCCTAGATGGGCCAGGTGTTTGTATCGGCCACTAGGGTCGCTTATCTTACTCACACAGCTACCTCATTGCACCTCTTTTTTTCTTTGCGTCATGTGCTGTTTGGGGAGTGTTTTTTGGAAGGGCCATCCTGCGTGACACTGCAGTGCCACTCCTAGATGGGCCAGGTGTTTGTGTCGGCCACTAGGGTCGCTTATCTTACTCACACAGCTACCTCATTGCGCCTCTTTTTTTCTTTGCGTCATGTGCTGTTTGGGGAGTGTTTTTTGGAAGGGCCATCCTGCGTGACACTGCAGTGCCACTCCTAGATGGGCCAGGTGTTTGTGTCGGCCACTAGGGTCGCTTATCTTACTCACACAGCTACCTCATTGCGCCTCTTTTTTTCTTTGCGTCATGTGCTGTTTGGGGAGTGTTTTTTGGAAGGGCCATCCTGCGTGACACTGCAGTGCCACTCCTAGATTGGCCAGGTGTTTGTGTCGGCCACTAGGGTCGCTTATCTTACTCACACAGCTACCTCATTGCGCCTCTTTTTTTCTTTGCGTCATGTGCTGTTTGGGGAGTGTTTTTTGGAAGGGCCATCCTGCGTGACACTGCAGTGCCACTCCTAGATGGGCCAGGTGTTTGTGTCGGCCACTAGGGTCGCTTATCTTACTCACACAGCTACCTCATTGCGCCTCTTTTTTTCTTTGCGTCATGTGCTGTTTGGGGAGTGTTTTTTGGAAGGGCCATCCTGCGTGACACTGCAGTGCCACTCCTAGATGGGCCAGGTGTTTGTGTCGGCCACTAGGGTCCCTTATCTTACTCACACAGCTACCTCATTGCGCCTCTTTTTTTCTTTGCGTCATGTGCTGTTTGGGGAGTGTTTTTTGGAAGGGCCATCCTGCGTGACACTGCAGTGCCACTCCTAGATGGGCCAGGTGTTTGTGTCGGCCACTAGGGTCGCTTAGCTTAGTCATCCAGCGACCTCGGTGCAAATTTTAGGACTAAAAATAATATTGTGAGGTGTTCAGAATAGACTGAAAATGAGTGGAAATTATGGTTTTTGAGGTTAATAATACTTTGGGATCAAAATGACCCCCAAATTCTATGATTTAAGCTGTTTTTTAGTGTT
Source organism: Pseudophryne corroboree (assembly GCF_028390025.1). Classification (NCBI taxonomy): domain Eukaryota; kingdom Metazoa; phylum Chordata; class Amphibia; order Anura; family Myobatrachidae; genus Pseudophryne; species Pseudophryne corroboree. The sequence continues at coordinate 959,063,970 of NC_086445.1, read as the reverse complement.
TTTTGAAAAAAACACCCGAATCCAAAACACACCCGAATCCGACAAAAAAAATTCGGTGAGGTTTTGCCAAAACGCGGTCGAACCCAAAACACGGCCGCGGAACCGAACCCAAAACCAAAACACAAAACCCGAAAAATTTCAAGTGCACATCTCTAATTAGAACGCCATTGTTGGGGCGCAGTCTGGACAATGCAGGCATGTCTGGACCACTGGGGGGGTGGGCCACAGCAGCTGCGTGATGTCACACGCAGCCACTGCGACCGGGATGCCGCAAGAAGTGGTCTGCCAGCGCGCAGGAGCTGTGCTGACAAGGAGCTACTCGCCAGGTGTAAAAGCATTGCCGCCGTGCGATGCTTTTGCACCTGTGCGGGGGAAGTGGGGGTGCGGCAGGGCCTGACATGCAGGGTGGAAAAGCCCTGTGCTGGGCATCACCCGCATGTCAGAGTAAATGATCATAGATGTGCAAAATTTAGCACATCTACGATCAGATCTGAATTAGTTAGATAATAAACCACTAGAGCAATGGATCCCAAACTTTTTTGAATCACGGCCCCCAAGAGTATCAGAATTATTTTCACAGCACCCCTGGCCCCAAAGTTTCTTATTGAGAAATTTAGAAAGAAATATAAAATTAAGTGAATCGTGTTTATATGTCATCCTAAGGTTCAGTTGTGTGTTGAGGAACGGAATTTGCTTCCACATATATTATGATTGGCAGCCACCAGCACTGGTTTTGCCTATTACATTGACCATTAAATAATTTGAATTGATCCTTGACCACCAGTCCAAGGCACCCCTGCAAGTGTCCTGAGGCACCCCAGGGTGCCACGGCACACAGTTTGAGAAACACTGCAGTAGAGTGTTGTACATGTAAATGAGGTAAATGGGAGAATGAGTAAAGGACAGCAGTCAGCTCTCTTGTTTTTAATGGAAAGGGACCACAGGAGGAAATTGGGTAACAAGAGGACGAGGCACAATGGGAATGAAATACAGTAAGAGAGGTGGAGGAAGAGTTTAGGATAAGTAACATTTAGAGTTATACATACAGTAGAGCTTAAATTAGCCCTTTGAATGAAAGACTGTGGCTAATTCTGATTTTCAAAACAATGCTGATGTTCACGCAACTGAGCGATTATCGTTCAATTGTGCATGCGTCACGGTCCCACTGCATGCACGCCAAGGCACTTTAGCGAATCCACTTGCAGTGAGGATTCATTTGCAGAGCCCTCCATGGTATGACACATTTAAGAGATCTGTGGTTGCCTGAGAACCTCCAAATACTACTTGTGCTGCCACAGTCCTTGTCTTAGCTTGTCATGTTTCAGTCATATGGAAGCCCCCCCCATCACTTTGAAAAGTTGTACCTAATGGGTTAAATCATCCCAATTACTACAGAGGGGAATGTTGTTCTGTTTAACCAAAGAGAAAAATAATTAAAGTTAAGGAAGATGGGATAATCTTAAATCAGTGGGCTGAGGGTTGAGGAACTTTGGGAAAACCATAAAAGCTTACTGATGGGGGTCAGATCCAAAACAGCTGTTTGCATGTTGACCTAACTTCCAGGACCCAGAGGGTAGCAATGCCTTTATACACATTGTGCCAGCTGGGAAGCATTGTTATATATATGACAATTCTGGGCACAAAGTCCCCTGAATCCAGAAAAACTTTGTATACAAGGTCTACTCCCTAGTCCAGACAAATCTCATCCTTACACCTCCGAAGGACAAAGAGAGCTCCAGTGGCGACTCTAATAGGGAGTGTCAGAAAGAAGGACAGCAATCTATGCAGCACAATCCTATGGTAACAGGAATACAAACACTACACACATACAGTATCAATCACAAATACATTGCTACGCGTTTCATATACATAGTTATTATACTGTATGTATGGAGTTGCCCAGTGTGCAGCTCCTTGACCGGTTCTTGAACTTAGTCTCTTGTGACAGAATGTTAAAACAAATGAAGATTTTTAGCATCAATACAGCACAAGAATGTTACAGAGGTACAAGTGCTGGATAGAGCTAAGTGCACACAAGGGTAAAGCCTTCCTACACAGCTAAGGTAAGCAGGGAATGAAAGTAATGTCATTGTTCTTCTGCGGAGTCGGATTTAAAGCTGCTCCAGTTATTTTGCAGCTAATCTGCGATGATAGAAATGTGTACCATACATTATAAGGAGAGGATATTGGGTAGAATTTTTCATTTTCTTTAAGCTAAAAATCAATCAGAAAAACATTATACTGAAACACAATTTATTTTAGAAACAATTTAGCTTGTGTATACTGTACTTTGTTGAGCAAAGCAAATATAATTAGGTCAGAGGGATATTTTGTTCAAAAGTCTGTACTTAGTAAAGTCAATTTCGTACAGTTTAATTCCACTACTTTTAACGCCAGTTTGACCACTGGGTCAGCTTCTCTAATTGCGTTTAGTATGGTCCATCTGTGTACTACATATTCTATAATATTATACCACACTTGTTTAATGAGTAACAATGTTAATGTTTAGTTTGTGCGGTATCACAGAAAACTGAACTTCTTTTATAGAAAAATAATAATGAATAACCATGAGACCTAAACGTTATATAAACAAAATATATTATAAATATAAATAGTGATACGAGACATAAGTGAAGTGGAAATAGGCCAGCTTTAGTATGTATATAAAATAGTATGGTGGAGGAAGAAAGAACCAGCTAATCGGTGGAGCCACTTGACTTAACGCAAGTTCACTTTGAACAACATCTGCATGGGCCAAATGCCCTATTAACAATGGCAGAGAAGTGAGAGGTCTCCAACTGCCATACCAATAACACACAAAGCCTCACCCAGCAGATGGAGCTGCTAACCCCAGTTTGGTGAAATCAGCCTACCCAGAATGCTGATTAGAGCGCACCTCACCAGTGCAGCAATACAGCTACTGGACTGCCATTTTTTTTCTTACCAAATTAGGGGTGGGAGGGAAATTCAGGAAACAAAGAGGTGGATCACAACAAGCCAACCACCCAATATAACCATTAAGACATTCTTAGTCTTTGCCTTCACACCTCCCTCCACCTCCCAAAATGGCAGCACACACAGAATTGGTAACTATTGTAGACACTCCCATATAATTTTTCTCCATACCTGGCTGCTTTTTGGACTTTCCTTCTCGGGAGATCCCACAGAGGAAGTAAGTTTAAGGATGTCATTTGCCTCATTGTGCAGCTGGTTATGAATCACAATGACACGATTCATAGAAGGACCTGTCCACTTCTGTGTATATCCTCGCACAGCGGGGACTGATAACAACCAATCACTCTGCACGCTAAAGACTGAGGGGCTGACACATACAAGCTGGTAAAATGTTCTGAATCTTGATTTCTAATGAGAAATAATCTTTGAAGAGCTGTAATGAGAATTTACGGTTCAGTGCAACCCTGCACAACAGATTGTTGCTAAGAAGTTTGGGGGTAAATATATGAAGCAGTGGTAATCCCTTTTTCTCAGAGATTTCTCCAGCAGTGCCGTCATCTTCTCTTAACAACACCGCTGCAGTGGCCAGTCACGGCTACAAAGTGTCATGGGCACTTACTAAGCAACACAAATGTAGACTTTTCATTGCTTGCCAACTAACACATACCGCCATCCAACTAACACATACCGCCATCTAAGGATCTCACACTTGGGCATGGTGCCCACGCGAACCTATTCCTTATAGTGATGTGCACCGGACATTTTTCGGGTTTTGTGTTTTGGTTTTGGATTCGGTTCCGCGGCCGTGTTTTGGATTCGGACGCGTTTTGGCAAAACCTCTCTGAAAATTTTTTGTCGGATTCGGTTGTGTTTTGGATTCTGTTTTTTTTTTACAAAAACCCCTCAAAAACAGCTTAAATCATAGAATTTGGGGGTCATTTTGATCCCATAGTATTATTAACCTCAATAACCATAATTTCCACTCATTTTCAGTCTATTCTGAACACCTCACACCTCACAATATTATTTTTAGTCCTAAAATTTGCACCGAGGTAGCTGGATGACTAAGCTAAGCGACACAAGTGGCCGACACAAACACCTGGCCCATCTAGGAGTGGCACTGCAGTGTTAGGCAGGATGGCACTTCAAAAAAATAGTCCCCAAACAGCACATGATGCAAAGAAAAATGAAAGAAAAAAGAGGTGCAAGATGGAATTGTCCTTGGGCCCTCCCACCCACCCTTATGTTGTATAAACAGGACATACACACTTTAACAAACCCATCATTTCAGCCATAGGGTCTACAACACGACTATGACTGAAATGACGGGTTGGTTTGGGCCCCCACCAAAAAAGAAGCAATCAATCTCTCCTTGCACAAACTGGCTCTACAGAGGCAAGATGTCCACCTCCTCCTCATCGTCCGATTCCTCACCCCTTTCACTGTGTACATCCCCCTCCTCACAGATTATTAATTCGTCCCCACTGGAATCCACCATCTCAGGTCCCTGTGTACTTTCTGGAGACAATTGCTGGTGAATGTCTCCACGCAGGAATTGATTATAATTCATTTTGATGAACATCATCTTCTCCACATTTTCTGGAAGTAACCTCGTACACCGATTGCTGACAAGGTGAGCGGCTGCACTAAACACTCTTTCGGAGTACACACTGGAGGGGGGGCAATTTAGGTAAAATAAAGCCAGTTTCTGCAAGGGCCTCCAAATTGCCTCTTTTTCCTGCCAGTATACGTACGGACTGTCTGACGTGCCTACTTGGATGCGGTCACTCATATAATCCTCCACCATTCTTTCAATGGTGACAGAATCATATGCAGTGACAGTAGACGACATGTCAGTAATCGTTGGCAGGTCCTTCAGTCCGGACCAGATGTCAGCACTCGCTCCAGACTGCCCTGCATCACCGCCAGCGGGTGGGCTCGGAATTCTTAGCCTTTTCCTCGCACCCCCAGTTGTGAAGGAGGAGCTGTTGACGGGTCACGTTCCGCTTGACTTGACAATTTTCTCACCAGCAGGTCTTTGAACCCCTGCAGACTTGTGTCTGCCGGAAAGAGAGATACAACGTAGGTTTTAAATCTAGGATCGAGCACGGTGGGCAAAATGTAGTGCTCTGATTTCAACAGATTGACCACCCATGAATCCTGGTTAAGCGAATTAAGGGCTCCATCCACAAGTCCCACATGCCTAGCGGAATCGCTCTGTTTTAGCTTCTCCTTCAATGTCTCCAGCTTCTTCTGCAAAAGCCTGATGAGGGGAATGACCTGACTCAGGCTGGCAGTGTCTGAACTGACTTCACGTGTGGCAAGTTCAAAGGGTTGCAGAACCTTGCACAACGTTGAAATCATTCTCCACTGCGCTTGAGTCAGGTGCATTCCCCCTCCTTTGCCTATATCGTAGGCAGATGTATAGGCTTGAATGGCCTTTTGCTGCTCCTCCATCCTCTGAAGCGTATAGAGGGTTGAATTCCACCTCGTTACCACCTCTTGCTTCAGATGATGGCAGGGCAGGTTCAGGACTGTTTGCTGGTGCTCTAGTCTTCGGCACGCAGTGGCTGAATGCCGAAAGTGGCCCGCAATTCTTCGGGCCACCGACAGCATCTCTTGCACGCCCCTGTCATTTTTTAAATAATTCTGCACCACCAAATTCAATGTATGTGCAAAACATGGGACGTGCTGGAATTTGCCCAGATGTAATGCACGCACAATATTGGTGGCGTTGTCCGATGTCACAAATCCCCAGGAGAGTCCAATTGGGGTAAGCCATTCTGCGATGATGTTCCTCAGTTTCCATAAGAGGTTGTCAGCTGTGTGCCTCTTCTGAAAAGCGGTGATACAAAGCGTAGCCTGCCTAGGAACGATTTAGCGTTTGCGAGATGCTGCTACTGGTGCCACCGCTGCTGTTCTTGCTGCGGGAGGCAATACATCTACCCAGTGGGCTGTCACAGTCATATAGTCCTGAGTCTGCCCTGCTCCACTTGTCCACATGTCCGTGGTTAAGTGGACATTGGGTACAACTGCATTTTTTAGGACACTGGTGACTCTTTTTCTGACGTCTGTGTACATTTTCGGTATCGCTTGCCTAGAGAAATGGAACCTAGATGGTATTTGGTACCTGGGACACAGTACCTCAATCAAGTCTCTAGTTGCCTGTGAATTAACGGTGGATACCGGACACACGTTTCTCACCGCCCAGGCTGCCAAGGCCTGAGTTATCCGCTTTGCAGCAGGATGACTGCTGTGATATTTCATCTTCCTCGCAAAGGACTGTTGGACAGTCAATTGCTTACTGGAAGTAGTACAAGTGGTCTTCCGACTTCCCCTCTGGGATGACGATCGACTCCCAGCAGCAACAACAGCAGCGCCAGCAGCAGTAGGCGTTACACTCAAGGATGCATCGGAGGAATCCCTGGCAGGAGAGGACTCGTCAGACTTGCCAGTGACATGGCCTGCAGGACTATTGGCTTTCCTGTGTAAGGAGTAAATTGACACTGAGGGAGTTGGTGGTGTGGTTTGCAGGAGCTTGGTTACAAGAGGAAGGGATTTAGTGGTCAGTGGACTGCTTCCGCTGTCATCCAAAGTTTTTTAACTTGTCACTGACTTCTGATGAATGCGGTCCAGGTGACGTATAAGGGAGGATGTTCCTAGGTGGTTAACGTCCTTACCCTTACTTATTACAGCTTGACAAAGGCGACACACGGCTAGACACCAGTTGTCCGCATTTCTGTTGAAATAATTCCACACCGAAGAGGTGATTTTTTTTGTATTTTGACCAGGCATGTCAATGGCCATATTCGTCCCACGGACAACAGGTGTCTCCCCGGGTGCCTGACTTAAACAAGCCACCTCACCATCAGAATCCTCCTTGTCAATTTCCTCCCCAGCGCCAGCAACACCCATATCCTCATCCTGGTGTACTTCAACAGTGACATCTTCAATTTGACTATCAGGAACTGGACTGCGGGTGCTCCTTCCAGCAATTGCAGGGGACGTGCAAATGGTGGAAGGCGCAACCTCTTCCCGTCCAGTGTTGGGAAGGTCAGGCATCGCAACCGACACAATTGGACTCTCCTTGGGGATTTGTGATTTAGAAGAACGCACAGTTCTTTGCTGTGCTTTTGCCATCTTAACTCTTTTAAGTTTTCTAGCAGGAGGATGACTGCTTCCATCCTCAGGTGAAGCTGAACCACTAGCTTTGAACATAGGCCAGGGCCTCAGCCGTTCCTTGCCACTCCGTGTCGTAAATGGCACATTGGCAAGTTTACGCTTCTCCTCAGACAATTTTTATTTAGATTTTTGGGTCATTTTACTGAGCTTTATTTTTTTTGATTTTACATGCTCTCTACTATGACATTGTGCATCGGCCTTAGCAGACGACGTTGATGGCATTTCATCGTCTCGGCCATGACTAGTGGCAGCAGCTTCAGCACGAGGTGGAAGTGGATCTTGATCTTTCCCTATTTTACCCTCCACATTTTTGTTCTCCATTTTTTAATGTGTGGAATTATATGCCAGTAATAGATCAACGTATAATACAGGTGGTCACTGGTCAGCAAAACTCTGCACTGTACTCCTCCTATATAATATACTGGTGGTCCCCAGTCCCCACAATAAAGCAGTGTGAGCACAGATATATGCAGCACACTGAGCACAGATATGGAGCGTTTTTCAGGCAGAGAACGTATAATACTGGTGGTCACTGGTCAGCAAAACTCTGCACTGTACTCCTCCTATAATACTGCTGGTCCCCAGAATAAAGATATTTGCAGCCCCCTGAAACTAAGTGAGAGGACGCCAGCCACGTCCTCTCACTATCATTTCCAATGCACGAGTGAAAAATGGCGGCGACGCGCGGCTCCTTATATAGAATCCGAATCTCGCGAGAATCCGTCAGTGGGATGATGACGTTCGGGCGCGCTCGGGTTAACCGAGCAAGGCGGGAGGATCCGAGTCGCTCGGATCCGTGAAAAAAAAGGTGAGGTTCGGGCGGGTTCGGATCCCGAGGATCCGAACCCGCTCATCACTAATTCCTTATTGCATCAGCATTAGGCTAATAGGATACAGGCAGGACACAGTTCACCAGAGAAGTGAGTTACCGTAACACCTCAAGCGACTTCCTTGTAGTACATATCAGCGCTACGAAAGTAGCCATGTTAGTACGGTGACCCCTAAGTTTTTAACACTATATTTTCAGGAGTACAGCTTAAGCTGGGTACACACTAGACGATATGCTCCATGAGTGATATTGTTAATGTTTGCCCTTGAACTCCCGGGCAAACGAGATGGCTAACGATATCTTTCAGTGATGTCATGCTGCCACCAGCCCAAACATGCACTTTCAGATGATATAGTCAAAATTGACCTGCATGTACAGACGACAGAAGACCTCAACAACGACCCGCGGGAGCGCGCATCGTTGACAAAATAATGCGTACACACTGGACAATATCATCCAGAAATGTCGTTATTGTCCATATCAGTTTCAAAAAACGCCTAGTGGGTACCCAGCTTTAGACACAAAAGTGACTGACGTAACTGACTTGCCATAAAAATTGGGGACAATCAATCTTTATGATAGATGAAGCCATTTACAAGAGGTGTGCAGTTATGGTGATACAGTCTTTGAATTCTGCCTAATGCTTCCTCACTTTGGGGTTGTTGTAACAAGCAGTGAAAAGAGTGGAGAAGTTGCCCATAGCAACCAATCAGCTTTGCGGTAGCATTTATCAAGTACATTCTTTAAAATAATAGGTAATTGGATGCTATGGGGAACTTCTCCACTGGTAGACAACTACACTATTCTCATTCCTTGATACATAAAGCCCTTTATTAACTAATTTGCACATTGCTAAATGTATTATATATGCCTAGAACTGGAACAATGGTCCAATGATTCTGCTGTGTAGTGTGGATGGAGTAAAGCTAGGATCACCTAAGGCCCAATTCCCACCATGCAGCAATCCCCATCATTTCCCATAAATGTGCAATGTGATGAATATTACACTGATTTTTTTTTTTTTTTATCACTTATGTCTTTATGGTGTACATGTCATTCTGAACTGATCAGAAGTGTCAAATAAAACCCTATAGAAATCTACGAAGGCGTTACAAAAATAACACACCATCCACGCAAATACTCACAAAGCTCAGAAGAACATATTGCATTTCTGTTGCGACAACTTCTTCCATGTTTTATTTTGTTTGCAAAAAAAAACAGATGGTTATGGCATTTCTGCAATTTAGTTTTCTATTTTATTCCTCTGTTTTTTTTCTTCTTCAAATGGCCTTTCTCTCACTTTGTCACAGCTGGTAACCAATCAATCTCAATTCACGGTACAGTGATGATAGCATATGTTGTCCAGGGGCCAACTGCGATTGGGTTGAATTTTTTCATCAGTGTTTCATATCCGGAAAAAAAAAAAAAAGTAAAAACGAAACGGCGTGTGTGCATGGTGAGGACTGCCAGCGTAGCATTATACAACTGCCATTAATCACATTCAGCAACAATGAGTGCATTCATACAGCAATCGCTGCCAGATTTCTCAATGAAAATATCCCCATTTGTGTTACTGTTCTCTGTAACTACTACTGTTTTATCATCTTCTCTGCTTCCAATTAGGTGCACACTCTAGTTGTTTATGCTCGTACATATCTAGCTGTTCAACTTTCGTAGGTTCCGTCACATTGGCAGAATATGGCATCAATGAAGGGATTTATAAGCACCTTTGAAAAGGCGGCTGAGTCCGTTAAACCATTAAGCAGAAAAAAAACCCCAGTGAAGTACTTTCAGATAACATATAGGCTATAGTCTTGGTGCTATATAAAAGCGTGAGGTGCAACCAGCAATGTTTCAATAACACTTATGCACACAGAGAGCCATTGTTCTCAGTCCCCCATACCTGTATGTGATTTATTATGCTTCATCACTAGTACCCGGCATATTGTATAATTATCGCTCTGTTCACATTCTATACAGAGGGCTGTTTTATGCCTTTTGGCTCCCCGCCCAATAACATCAGTTAGGGGAATAAACAAAGCATAGTTACATATATTGTGTGTATATACAGTTATACACCCAAACCCATACACAAGCGCATTAATATTATGTAGTATCTGTGGTGTATGTATATATATATATATATATATATATATATACACACACACACACATACATATAGGGGCTAATTCAGACCTCATTGCTGCTGTGCGTTTTTGTCTTAGCCCTGCGAACGCCTCTGCCTGATTGATAGCCAGAGGCGGTCGCTGGGTGGGAGGCGGCAGGCCGGAGGCATTTGTCCGCCGTTTAGGGGGCGCTGTCCGGGCAACGCAGATGTGCCCGGAACGTTGGGGGGGGGGGGGGGCCGCGGTGGCTGAGTGACGTCACACGCAGTCACTGCGACCCTGGCAGCAACGAGTAGCTCCCTGCCAGCGCGCAGGCTGGGAACTACTCTTCAAGTACAAAAGCATCGCCGCTGTCAAGTACAAAAGCATCGGGCCTGACATGCGGGGCGTACTAGCCCTGTGTTGGGCGTCCCCCCTCATGTCTGAAGACTGATTGATGATTATGCCCATAGCAGAGTGATGAACCTTAATGTATTTTGAAGTAGATATCAGTAGTATACATCTGTGATATGGGTGTGGATCATAGTGTCGACAGTCATTAGGTCGACCACTATTGGTCGACAGTGACTAGGTCATTAGGTCGACATGGAAAAAGGTCGACATGAGTTTTTAATATATATTTTTTGTGTCGTATTTTTCGTAAAGTGAGCGGGAACCCCAATTAGTGCACAGTGTCCCCTCACATGGCTCGCATCGCTCGCCATACTTCGGGCACGGTGCCCCATTCCGCTGCCGCTGCGCTCAGCACAGGTTACTGTTCCCAATTGTAGTCCACGTCGATCGTAAAGTTTGAAAAAGTTAAAGAAAATGTAATTTTTTTTTGAAAACTCGTATCGACCTTTTCATGTGTTGACCTTTGGGTGCAGGGTGTGCACTGTACACGGGTGCTTGGGTCTAGGGGGGCCATACACTGCACGCCCTGCATCCAGATTATCATTATACTTACCTTGTCTGCCTGCAAACCAGTCCCTGCTCCTCTGCGGCACCATCCTGCCAGTGACATCTTCAGTTAGATGGCGCCACACAGTGAAAGCAAAGACTCTGGCACTCAGGGGTCCGGGCGTGTTGTCCCTCCTGACATTTTTTCATGGACTAATCATGTGCACATATATATAAGTATGATATACAATTTCCATTGTCACAGATGGTATACAGCTGTGATATACATACACAGTGTACATTTCTGTGTATTGCATTATATATATATATATATATATATATATATATATATTGCTGGAGAAAAAGGTACAGGTGCGCTGGTGATCCTATAATGAAAGTTTGTCAGTCCACAGTGAGTGAATCCCTGGGCTGTAGCACTGGTGTAACCAACACCGCTGCAAATCTCCAAATGAAGCTCAGAACTCCTTGAGCAAATTGTGTCTGGAAAAAATCAGGAGAATGCGCCCATAGTGCAGATACATTTATTTCACACATAAATTAAAAACAGGACATTCCATGGATTATAAAAGACTCGTACCATAAAAGACCCACTCTTTGGGCCAGTTAAAACACATGAAACAATCCACCAGGCTATCCACCAAACCTGCTGCAGTCAAAGACCGGACCATGCACCGCGCCGGTAGAAGCCGAACTCGTCAGGTCACTCACAGTGAAGCAGCCGGGATGTGTAAGCCGGGTGGGAAAAGACGCACGTCTGGCAAGCCCCGCCTCTACGCATTTCGTAGTTACTTCGTCAGGAGGCTGGCTTGTCAGACGTAATGGGAGCTATAGTGGATACAGCTTGTAAAATATCTTGCTGTGATATATATAGCTCCCATTACGTCTGACAAGCCAGCCTCCTGACGAAGTAACTACGAAACGCGTAGAGGCGGGGCTTGCCAGACGTGCGTCTTTTCCCACCCGGCTTACACATCCCGTCTGCTTCACTGTGAGTGACCTGACGAGTTCGGCTTCTACCGGCGCGGTGCATGGTCCGGTCTTTGACTGCAGCAGGTTTGGTGGATAGCCTGGTGGATTGTTTCATGTGTTTTAACTGGCCCAAAGAGTGGGTCCTTTATGGTACGAGTCTTTTATAATCCATGGAATGTCCTGTTTTTAATTTATGTGTGAAATAAATTTATCTGCACTATGGGCGCATTCTCCTGATTTTTTCCATATATATATATATATATATATATATATATATATATTTATATATATTCTACGTGTTTTGTATTATTTATCTGTACATATACAAATATGATATACAGATGTGTCCACATACACCTTTGCTATATCCTGCCATGTATGGCACGGTAGTACAGTACATGGTATACATTCGAGCGTTTGGTAATATTTATGTATAAGTACATATACAGTTGTGGTATACATGGTACACATACATTGCAGTCACTAGAATAGTTGGCTTTATAAATCACTATTTATGATGTATCCGGTAAAAAACTATTTGAACCCTTTCTCGTCTGCTTATTATTGCCTCCCATTGTGCCCTAGTGCATTGTGTATATACATACAGAGTACACCGGGCACACGTATCACTCACTCACAGACAGTAGTGTGGCGTATTCTCTGTAATAATGTGCCACAGATAAAATACCCATCAGACATTAGCAAAAAATAAACATGTAATTTCATATATGAGAATACTTTATATTTTATATCACTTCACCACTTCCCCCTCTGTTCCTCCCTTCCCCGTATGACTGTGAATAGATATCCTTTTTTATAAATATAATGCAGCACAGTAAAATTTAATATTTAATGGGGCATCATGGAACTCAATTGTGTCTTTCCTCGGTGGACCTGATCTCTAGATAAGGAAAGCTGTTTGTTTAGCCTGTTGTTATTATTAGATGCCATATTTTATATTTTGTGGCCATTCCTCTTATTTTCCTGGGTAGAATTTCATTGGAAGACGACGGCGCTGAATCATAAGATCTTCTTCTTCTACTTCAGCAGTAAAGCCCTTTGTGAGTTATCCTCCTGCATCCAGCTGGCCTTTCCCTACTATTCCTCTCCGAGCTGATGCTCTTATTGAGTTATCTACCTTGATTCCCCAATCTCTTTCTGGGACCAGCTAATAAATTAGATCCCTTGAGTTGTTATTTATTTACTTTCTTTAGTATTTACATCACTGTCTATCCATCCAGTGTCATGGACTTCCATCTCCTTGGTCGGCTCTTAGTGATGTGTTGTAGTTAGAGGTCTTTCAGGTTCAACTTTGCATCACTTGCTTTGGCTTAAATTAGTCCCAGTGCTCAGGCCGCAGGTTGTCTCCCCAAAGTTGAAGTCATTGTTATCGTTGTGTATGTTATACGGTAAAACTGTTCCAGTGATGACTTAAAGAGTATTTTGTATTGAATCTCAATCCTGAAGTCACTGGTTAAGACGTTCAAATTAGTTTGCTTATTCAAGTGGTTTCAACCGGATATGAATTATAGTATTGCAGGAGTGGTTACGTTTGATTATTAGTATATGTTTTGCCACTGTGTGGTTGTGGGAGGCCTGAGAAGTTCAAGTAGGACAAAAAACACTAGGAAGCAGAACGTATCTTTAATGAATGCAAGATGTACAGTGACCATGTGCCTATGGGTCAAGATGTGCCCCCTCCCCCATACTTGGTACTGTGGCACCATCTTTCCAGCAGTGTATTCAGAAAGATAGCGCTGTCTTTGCTCTTCTGTGCTTATGCCATCTTTCTGAATATATCGCAGGAAAGATGGCATAGCGGATGCTAGTATGGGGGCACAGCGCGGGGACACATGAAACCTAGCACCTCCACAGATAAGGGGGAGCTGCACTGTGCAGTGAGGGGTCTGCTGCATACAGGCCCCTCTCATGTCTTGAAAGCTCCGCAGGGAACACGTAAGGCCATGTTTCTCCAGAGAAACGCGTGCAACAGCTAAATGCAAAGCGAGTCAAATATATTTCAGAGTGTAATGTAAGACTAACCCATACAGTACTACAGTACAAAACAAACCTTTATTGCTATATAAATGTTAAAGCAATTCTACTTTATATTACTAACCGAGCATACTCAGACTTATAGTTCCTTGACGTCTGGGACTCCACAGAGTCTGGCAGAATGAGTAGGACCCTGCATTCCCTTGAACAGCTATGTGACCCTATATATAAACTGAATCCTCTTGCTGCACAATGTCTATAGATTCCAGACCATTACACCTGTATAGATTGCAGGCAATTACACCCATATTGATTGCATTCCATTGCACACATATAGATTCCAGACCGTTACAGCCATATAGATTGCAGAACATTACTCCCATATAGATTTTATTACATTACAGCCATATAGATTGCAGAACATTACTCCCATATAGATTTTAGAACATTACACCCATATAGCTTGCAGGCATTTACACTCATATACTGTAGATTTCATACTCTTATACCCGTATAGATTTAAGGCCATTGCACCCATATAAATTGTAGAACATTACACCCATGTAGAGGTCAGGACAATGCACCCATATACATTCCATACTATTAAACCCATACAGTTTCCAGAACATTACATACTTTTAAATTGTAGGACATTACACCAATATAGATTGCAGAATGTTACACTGGTAGACACTGTAGGACATTACACCCTTATACCCATTACACTCGTAAACCCTACTGCACTGACTGGTTGTTGCTCTTTCTGCATTCTACAAGGTGCTCCGCCCTGCTGGGAGGACAATAGCTCCTATCCTATCATTGTAAGATGCGCTTACAGCTGTCCCATTAACACACATTGCGGCAAGCTTGGCTCTGATTAGTAGGAGAATAACTGAGGACTGGGTTTATAACAAGTAACCTAGAAGCAGATACTGGCTATTATGGAAATTTCACTGTGTGGGTGTGTAGAACGCTTAATATACTGTATATGTTGGGGGCTGGGTGGGAAATACAAGTGCTCGAATATTGCACGTGGGTAAATCTTGTTTAAATCTGCTACTGCTAACCCCTGAGTGGCAACGTTCTTAAATACTGTATATTGTAGCTTAGTACAATTGAATAAAATACATTTTTCTTATATGGTCTTATATAGTTATAGATAATATACTGATACTGTATACTGACACATTTTAAAATGTATTAGTATCCCGGGATAGAATAAAGCGTAACCCCCACCCCCTCTACTTAGAACACGAGTGCTGCTCCATGCAGTTTTTGTTCTTGAACTCTGGCCTATGACAGGAGTGTGAGTAATATCGCTTTCACATCACAAAACCGGGTCCGGGTTATTCCCAGGTTGGCCCTTTCACACTCAACCCGGGTCACCCATGTAAACACTATAGATGTCATTTAAAATTTACTTTTTCTGACTCACAAAGATGAGGTATCAAAAGGAAACAAAAGGAGACACAGGAACATCCAATCAGTGCCTTATTTTGAGTCCCGGGTCAGACCCTTTTATACCGCTTTCAGATCGCAAATACAGGTCGGACCTGGCTTTTGAACCCAGGTCTGAGCAGGCGCAGACCCTTTCACATTGCAGTTTCGACCTTGGTTATTCCTGGGTTATTCCCAGGTTGGTGCCTTTCCCACTGAACCTGGGTCACCCATGTTAAATACTGTGATGTGATTTAAAAATGGACTTTTTTGGCTCACACTGATGAGGTTTCAAAGGAAAAAAAAGGCGGGGCTGGGGACTGCTCTGAGCAGACACATAAACAGCCAATCAGAACCTTTTTCTGAGACCTGGGTTGAATATTCCGGGTCAGAGGCTTTCACACTGTACAAACGACCCTTCTTTTAACTAGAGATGAGCGGGTTCGGTTTTACTCGTATTTACTCGGTTCTCAAAATGGCATCTTATTGGCTCACTGATGTGTCTTGTTTTGGATAGCCAATAAGATGCCGTTTTGAGGACCGAGAAAAAACCGAACCCGCTCATCTCTACTTTTAACCTTGGTTGAAATGCCGGGTTGCTCGATAACCCGGGATATTTTTGCATTGTGAAAGCGGTATAACACTGCACATCGACCTGGGTCCGACCTGTGTTTAACCCTGCTTTAATCTTGGGTTGAAATGCTGGGTTGCTTGACCCGGGTTATTTTGGCGATGTGAAAGGGGTTTAAAAGGACCAATGAAAAGCCAGAAATGGATTGTGGTGGTCTCTCATTGGCCTCCCCACTATATATATATATATATATATATATATATATATATGTGTGTGTGTGTATATATATATATATATATATATATATATATAGAACACACTTTTGTGCACAGAATAACATTTTGACCTTTAAAATATGAAATATTTTAGACGCATCCAGCATTGGAGAGAGATAAAGAGAAGAGAGACAAAGTGCCAACCAATCATCTACTAACTGTCATGAAAAATTGTAAAAATGCCGTTAGGGTCTTATTGGTTGGAACTTTATCTCTCCATTCTATCTCTCTCCAAGGTTTGATACATCTCCCCCTATATAGAGCGCTAAGTAACCCTGTTAGCATGCTGGGATTTGTAGTTCCACTACAACCAGACGTCCGCAAGTTGACTTAAGTCTGCATCGAGAACATATGAATTATGTTGATTTTTCCCCGAAGCTCCATCAAGCGCGGTAAAACTAATGTGATCTTTTTAGCTAAAAGGTTTTATCAGAGCACAGTGATGATTAAATAGATTGGAAAGCCAGAAAAGCATAACAATGTTCCTCTGACGGTGTCAGACACCGCATACTATGTGTCAGATATTGAAAACTGATCACATTCATTTGTCATGTTGCCATACCGCACAGAACAAAGTGATATTATTAATAATAGGATAATACTGAAAGCACATGCAGGACTAATTTTATTGCCTCAAAGTTTTTAACTAATGCATGGAGTAATAAAAATGTCATAAAGATTTATGTTTGTGTGAAATTATTAAAGCCTAAAATAAATGGTTGCTAACAGATACGTGTTTGATAAATCTATGTAGGTAAAGGCTTGCTGGTCTTTGGATGCATGCTGCATTATGGTTTCTATTTTTATACCCTGAAATTTAGATACGACATCAAGGATGATTACACCTTGAGGATTAAGAAGGCGGCCAGTTCTGATGAAGGGACGTATGCCTGCATTTCTGAAAACCGGGTTGGTAAAGTGGAAGCTGCAGCGACACTGACAGTAAGAGGTAGGTGTAATAATTGCCCCTTTGTGTCAGGTAAACTGAAATTTTTACTTCTGATATTTACTGTAAAATCCAAATAGTTTTGTATCAAGGTAAGATACACACAGTGGGGAATTGATAGAATGAGAGAATCTTGCCTTGCTTCGTTTTCATCCCTTGGTAAAATTTGAGCTACAGATGTGTCCTCTTACATCAGGCATGTCCAAACTGCGGCCCTCCAGCTGTTGAGAAACTACACATCCCAGCATGCCCTGACACAGCTTTAGCATTCTCTGACAGCAAAACTATGTCAGGGCATGCTGGGATATGTAGTTTCACAACAGATGGAGGGCCGCAGTTTGGACAGGCCTGTCTTACATACTTGTTGCAGTCACGCTCAGTGTCGGACTGGGGCATGAAGGACCCACCAGGGAAATACAGTGAAGGGGCCCATGTTTAGGGGTGGGGCCAGTCTCCATAGGGAGTGTGGCCAGCTGCCACAGAGGCTTGGCTTACCATTAGAGAGTCAATGGTCTGAGATCCTTAATAAATATATATATAGTAAATACTTGCGTTGCATGCATGATAATGTATCAGATTAATAACTGCAATGTACTGTAGAAAATACACCATAGTCCTGTGCAGTATAATGTAACATATGTATAATGTATAATTCAAGTGCACAGTCTGGAACCTGATCTCTATATCCCCTTCTCCTGTACCCCTGTGGGCCCGTCCAATCCTGGTCACGGTATAAAACCCTTGAAGTCGCGCGATGCCGTGGTGGGACTCGGTAGCACCAAACATCTTTATTTGCAAATTTTTCCATGACAATGCGTATTAGACGCAAAGTAATGTAATAGGACGCACAAGCAACTTCTGCTGATTAAAATGATATGCCACATACCTGTATTCTGTGTGTAATTGCGGCTCTATTTCCATCCGAAATGCATAGCATTTTGTATGCAGATACAGTTGCAGTCACACACAGAATATAGGCATGCTGCATCACCCGTAATGTGTAACGCGACTTGTAGCGCACAGAGAAAAGATGTAAGAGCACACATCTGTACATTAGAAACCTGAAGCACCTAGTAGTAAATTTACTAAAATACAGGTTTGCTAAAGAGGAGGTGGTGCTCCTAGCAACCAATGAGATTCTGGGTCTCATTTATCTGGAACATTCTGAAATGGTAGCTACGCTAGGATTTGATTGTTACTATGGACAACACATTCACTTTTGTAAACCCACACTTTAGTAAATTTACACCCTATTCTTTGCCCTCAGGAGATGCCTCCGCTAACTAGAAGTGCACAGATGTGTGTGTACACCCCTTTCTATGCAGTATCAATAACCTTACTATATAGAATGAAATAATAATCTAATGTTTGCATTGCTTCACAGAACTCCATACTTTGTAAGCAACACCCTCTAACTCCAGCCGCCCCCTCCCTTTCCCCATCAGTCAATTTAAATGCCCACCCTCCACAAGGCACAAGCAGAGAGGATTTGTTGTCTGCTATATTGATCTGTAATCAAGCCTTTTTATTTTATCGAAAGGGACATGACTGCTATCATTATAAAAGCAGGCCCACATTATGTTTACTTAATGTCAGGAAAATGATTAACTTTGTACCAATGTTCACTTAAAAACAATTTTGTAACAGATGTCTTTGTGTAGATTCTAATACTGTATAAGCGGGTAACTCCACTCAAACATGATTTTTCTTAATTAAAACATATGCTGAGTACTACAACTAATGAAGCTGGAAGTAGGACTTCTGTTCGAAACATACTGCTGAAAATTGAGAAACACTGTCACTGCTATTTGATAGGTACAATAGGTGTCAATGACTGACTTTAAGAAGAGTCTAGAACCATGGACAGGGCCATCGAGACATACCATAGGTCCAGGTTAGAGATTGGGGCTTGGCCAGGCACCTTCACCATGGAGGGTGGCATTCCGCTTCCTCCGCATTTTACCGTTCCCCTGCCTGGCCCCTCAGACATTACCAGGCACGGAGGCATGGGGAATAAGTACCCACTCCCCTCGCTCTCTGCCCCTAACCATGGAAATAAACTGTGGACTGCGCTAATATTCACTATCTGTCACATTTGCAGCAACAATATGTTTATGAGTTTTCAGGAATTAATTTTATTCCTAATTCAATTATCTGGTAGAACCCAGAATAACGTTAGTTAATTAGGAAAGATCAACTTTGAATTGAAACTTTGATATACTGTAGCTACAGTAATAACGTGATACCATGACCTTTCCTATGTTCCTACTCAACCATTCGCATATGATAACTTGTTAACCTAGACCAGGTCACCGAGATGAGATGTAAGGCCTTGAGGTCTTGTCTACACTTGCAGGTGTAGCAAATCTATCAGGTGCAGAACCTTTGACTCTATTTTACACTAGGCATAGTTAATAATTTAATACTGTAGATCTCACAAAAGAGAATTAACTTTATCATTTTACAACTATTTAACCTGTGAGCAGTTCTGCTTAATATAATTATTTCACTATACACTGTATGTTTTGTTTTGAATCACTTACTGTATTATTAAATTAGTTTTTTCAGTTTGCAGTTACAGATTCATTAAACTAACCACAATTGGGGTAGTAGTTTAGGACTTAGGGATAACAATTAACTAGAATTGATGTACTATTGTAAACAGGAAATATAAAACATATTAAAGCAAGTTCATTATCTTTAGTGATATTTAGTTATAATATCAAGTGATTAAGATCAGGATTTGACAATGCTCATGAGTTGCGTAGCATTGTAACATAAACATTGACCACGCGTTTCTCGCCTTAGCCTCACGAAAAAGTCGAATGGGCTCCTATATTTGATTAAAATGATTGCTACCTACTGTATCATGTTCTCTACAACTTTTGGTAACATTGGGGCAGATGTATTAAGCCTGGAGACGGCATAATGAAGTGATAAACCAGGGATTCGGCTCCTAACTGTTAATTTACATATTGGAGCTCATTGGCTGGTGCGTTTATTACCTTGTACTTATCACCGCTTATCATCACTTCATTATGCCGTCTCCAAGTTAATACATCTGCCCCCTTATATTTACGAAAGGATAACAAAAGTTTAAAACAGTCGAACATAGTGTACTTTCACACTTTAGACTGCTCTGAAATAGATTTTAGTCCTAATTACATAAAGGTGGAGTAAAGATAAATGACTGTAATAGACAAAGTTTGCTAAATCTGTTTTGGCAATAATTTCCCATTTGAATTGTTTTGCTTTTGCAAATAATAATGCAATAAATAAATAAATAATAACAAAAATAATAATAAGAATAATGTAAAATATTTTATTAAAATGTGACAAGGTTGTAGGGTTGTCTCTTGGTTTTAGTCTCATCTTAATAAAAGCATGAATTATTTGGCACAGAAAGCATTGCCCTAAATGTCTTATACTGTATATCTTGTATAATATACAAGGGGATGCATTTAGCATCCCTGTGGACGGCAATCCAGCGGTCATGTGACTGATTCCAGAATCCCAACACCACTCGGTCGACCGTTGCCGGAACACAGACAGCCGACATCCCGAAGGTAAGTATAGGGGTCACTGTTAATGTTAGGGTCCAGAGAGGAGGGGTAGGGTAAGACACTAGGGCGGGTTAGCTCTAGCCGCCACCTCCACCCCGAGGGTTAGTCCCTGCCGCCACTTCCGGAGGGTTAGCCCGCATAGCCACCTACCCTGGAGGGATAGGGTTAGGGTAGGAGGAAGGGTGGGTAGTTAAAAATACATACCTTCCTACGCCTGGATCTTCAATGTCGAGATGCCGTTGTCCGACATGTCACTGCCGGCATCCCTGGTATATCATATCGAACCCTATACAAGTGATGCCACTGCAGGACCCCTACTCTCTACACACAACTTCTGCAAAGTTAAACTGATAAACAGAGAAAAAATTTTAGGGAAAGTGTGCTGAATGTCACGTCAGCAGTGTAACCTCCTATCTCATTTTACTATCGCCCTTTTAACTTAAAAAAAACATTTAGGGGTTGATGTATTAAGTGATGTAACACTTCTTGTTACGTTTACCACTTAGTTTTTCCCCTTAAAATACTTCTCAAATTGCTCATTGATGGTGTAAAGCGTGAACCGGCAACCTTTTGCTCTCAGTGTGCCAGCTAACATCTAGTTAAGGTCAGTGTGCCAGTTCTATATTTATATCATATTAACAGTAATAACTTAATATTAATGAATAAGAACACCACACAAGTATAAAATCATTGAAGTAGTAAAGCCAGTAGTATTACAAAGTTGCTTGCAGTCGGCAAGACCCAACGACCTGATATAGTAGGTAGATCGGTTGGTTTATTGGTAATGTTTGCTATCTGTAACCAAATAAATAAATTGCTCTTGAAATAATAAAATATGGATCCTACATGTTACTCCTAGTTGGTAGATCTTCTGAGCTCTTGGCGCTCTACTTAATACTGTTTCCGCATGCCAAGTCTGCCAGATGTGCTGGGGGTTGCTTACCCCTGGTGTAAATAAATCACGAGTGTGAGGAGACAGCTGGATTGTGTTTTATTATACAGTACATGTATGTGTGGCTGAGCTATTGCATTGCCTCTAGTGTCTCCAGTGATGCTGTCACTGATAACGGCTGGCATGTAACACTCTTCACATAAAGAAATGGTGTCAGTCACTGTATATTGTGCATTGCTTAAAAATAAATTAATAAATAGGGCTGGTACTCAGAGAGTTCAATCTAGACAGCCTGGGATGGTTTATACTATAACAGGTAGACCACGGGGTCAATTCAATTTGCTGACAGTTGAATAGCGCCGGGAATTAGCTCCCATCGCTATTCAATTCTGCTCATGTTAAGTCGGCGAATGCCCATTCTCCCGGACTTAACAGGTTGATTTGTCGGGAGATCGGGCATTCTCCGACTTAAGTGCCCGGCGCGATGCTGATTCCCGACAGAATCAGCCTCGCACCGGCCTCGTGCCAGCACTTTTGTCGGATTTCTGCTCATACCCCCCTGGGGTGAGAGAAGGATTCCTGACAATTAACTGTCACATGGTGCTGTATTGAATAGGCACTATTCAACTGTCGGCAAATTGAATTGATCCCCATTAGCTAAGTGACCACGAGCTATAGTGCATGGGGCATAGATAGGAAGGTGGTATGGTTTTGCTTGGTGGTGGTGAGGGGGGGCTACCAAAATGGCATAGCAACCCCACTCAGCACAAAAATCATGGCGGCACATAGCTTTTTCATGGGTTACCCACCAATATTGGGCCTGTCCGAGATCTGCTGTTGCCTTCCAGTGGCTACCAACCCCACTTGTGATTGGCTTCCCATGACTGCTTTCACTAACCATGTAAGCGGCCAGCGTGGAATAACACTTGTGACTTAGTTGGGAACTCCTGGCTTTAGTAACAGCAAACTGATCAGCCATAGTGTACGGGGTAGTCCTTTGTAATAGGGATTTATCAGCTCATTTGTTTATCAAGTTTGAATATGATGGATCAAGAAAGGAGCAAAAATGTATACTTTTTAATTTGTAGCTTGGCGTTTATTTTTTTCTCCTCTGGAGCAATGGCCAGGCTTTACAGGGCGTCTGTATTATAGTGGTACCACCGGGAAATCCAGGGTTCTCAATCTTTTTAATTAGCCTGAGCCCCACTTTCATTCCCAATACAAACAATTCCAGCATTACCAATGGAAACGCAAACAAGCCTAAAATCATACCACTTTTATGAATACTCATATTAATTCCCAGAGCTTAGCTTTATTACCTTTTTGATTGGGTTATATTATATAATGTGTTCTACAGTACATGTGTGCATTTGGCCGCCATTAGGACTCATTTCCATGTTTTCTACGTGCATTGGCAGTGCTGTCTCTGCTGTGGATGTGTAGTAATTATATGAGTATATCATTCATAGAGTCGTCATGTTAGTGAATACTGGGCTCTCCATCACTCACATTTTTACAATGTAATAAACATGGCAATGAATGGAACTGCAGAGTAACAGCAGATAGAACGCCAAGTCTTCAGCAGCCAGGAACAGATGCAGTTTCTTCCATCTCTTTAATCATATTGAAAACCATGTATCAGCCATATATTTAAAATGTGTGTTTATTTTTATTATTCTTTAATTATATAGTATCAATACTGTACATTAAGTTGTTCAGTACAATTAGAGAATATTAGATTACAATTACAGTCCAACTCCGTGCAGATAAGATTCTGCTTCAATCTAGCTAGGTTTGTGCACTTAGAGTGTAATCAGTGTCGGACTGGGGCATGAAGGGCCCACCGGGGGGAATACAGTTATAGGGGCCCATACTTAGGGGTGTGACCAGCCTACAAAGGGGGTGTGGCCAGCCTCCACAGAGGCTTGAAATACACAATTGTTTAGTTCAGTATAATGCAACATATATACCATGTATAATACAAGTGCACAGTCTGGAACCTGATCCCTAGAGGAAGGAGTGGGTACTCAGGCAGTGGGGCCCACCGGTGGTTTCCCTGGTACCCCTGTGGGCCAGTCCGACCCTGAGTGTAATTCAGACCTGATCAGTAGGGTGCGTTTTTTGCATCCCTGCGATCAGGTAGTCGCCGCCTACAGGGGGAAGGTATGGAGTGTGTGCAGGTGTGCGATCGCATTAGTAGTAAAACTGCACAAACATCAGTTTGTGCAGTTTCTGCTCAGCCCAGGACTTACTCAGCCGCTGCGATGATCGGGGCTGAAGATGATGTCAGAAACCCTCCCTCCAAACGCCGGGTCCCTCCTGCGTTTTCCCGGACACTCCTTGAAAACGGTCAGTTGCCATCCACAAACGCCCTCTTCCTGTCAATCTCCTTGCAATCGCTGGTGCGTTGGGATTTTTCGCACCATCCCGTCGCTGACTGTCGCTCCCCGTTGCGGCAGTCGAGAAAACGCAGGATAGCGATCAGGTCTAAATCGGCCCCTTTTGTCCATATACATATGACTATTTGTTTCTGTTATGCTTAAATAGATTGCACAACTTAATTTGACCATATCGTTACTGTTACTTTTCAACATGTACAAGGGAACACAAAACCTAAAAAGTAAACCTGAAAATTGGGACGAGATAATGATAGGCTAGTGCAGAAGATACATTTATTTCTGTAGAATTCAGTTAACAGATTCAGAAAGGGAAGACAATTTGTGAATTGTTATGGAATGTGTTTATCACTCGTTCATTCAACATTACACGCCAGAGCGTCAGTTCATCCACACGGCTTAGATTCAGAATGAATGCAAATTTTATGTTTTCTCAGATCACATTGAGACCTTATCACTAGAATATGATCCATCAACACTACAGCTTCTGCGCAATGTAATAGGAGCACTTACTTTGGGGAAATGTCTGCCTGGACAATGTTTTTGCTTTGTACTGTATGAACACTTTACAGAATGAGAATGACAAATTCAAAACGTTAAATAACAAATGAGCCCCACATCTGTTGCACACACAGCAACGCCTTTTGCTACAATGCTACCACTTTGCTATTTTGCAATATGAAACACTTATCCCTTTGAGATTGAATTTGGACACTAAGGTCACTGGTACTTAATGTTACTCTCTGGCTGAAACCCCTGTGGCCAGATAGAGGACCTCGTTTTCCACAGTAGGCTGGCTTGTATCCACGGAACCTACGTTTTGTATAGTTCTTGCATAGTGGTAGTAGTCATAGAAATATGTATCTGAGTGAATTAAGGTTAAAGCTCCTAGAAGATTGTCAAACCTTAAAAAGAGGACACTTGGAAGTGCTACCATAGCCACAAATCAGATTCTAGCTGTCAATTATCTGGAAAATGATAGCCATAATCTGATTGGTTGCTTTGGGCAACACCCACTTGTACTCTTTAGATGGTTTGATAGACCTCTCCTTCTACTCCATAGCTATTGGAGTAGAAGGGGTAGCATCTGTGCTGCTCTAGGTCCTGCACCACTCTATCATGTTCCTGGTCCAGGATGCCAGTATTCCATTCTGCACAGAGAGGGAGGGGCCTCTGGTGGTCATCCCTGATTAGGAATGGCAGCATGACACAATGAAGAGCAGCCAAATAAGGTAAATCACACCCAAAAAAATCTAAGGGGCCCCCAATTTTCTACTTCCACCCTGATTTATATAACAATTTCATTTTTCATGTTTTATTTCCATCTGAAAACTCATATGAATAGGAGATGCCATGATCAGCTTTCTAGTCCGTGCATTATGCATGTACCCAAAATATGGATTTTTTTTAACTGTAATTTAGATCCATTATATTTATTTCTTACAGTCAGTGGCTGATGATTTGAGACTGACTTTTAATTTTCACTTAGTTCTACTTTACTTTGACCTACTAAATTAGGATGGTGTACGCGCCTCAATGGTTCTGTATGTCCTGATGAATTCATACATTGCGTTGATGATATGTGACGCATTAGACCCACGTGTAGGTGTAGTATTGCATGTCACACGTTCTGACACACTTTTTTTTCATTTCCTTTTTATGTTCTCTCACCACCATTGTAATGTCTTCAGTTCGCCCTGTGGGTAAGTAACCATCCTTATATTATGTTAGCATGGCGTTTTGCACTGCTCCATTCTTCATATACAGCCTTTCTGTAAGAGAACGTGATTGAGAATTAATCATTTTAGTGCTCGTTAAATCTGAGTGAGTTGCTCTGTAATACCTATTGATTACATGAATGTCGCTTTCATTTATTTATTTATGTTAGGTTTACTTGTAAACATCAGACCAAAATTTGGAGCAATTCCACAAGAGAATAATAATAATACTATAATATAGTAAATTATATTTAGGGGGAAACCTGTTACCTGTGAATGTTGTGAGTTGCCATTGCAGCTGTGTGTAGACGCTGGAAACGGCACCCGAACTCACACCCCTTACAGTCCCCTTCTTGCGCCGTTATGGGGCTGCAAACAAAGATCAGCGTGTTGGTGTTACCGTAAGTACGGCATACAGCTGCACCGCATCCGCAAATACATCACTGGTAATTGGATTCCACCTTTATATGCATTGTAAGCCATGATACCAGGAAGGGAGATCCAAATGTCATGTTTAGGGCAGTTACGGATCCAGGGGGCATCCTCGCAAGTGCCTGCCGTAACTTGTGGCCGATGGCTCCATTACTCCTGCTACAGCCTTCGATGGCCACATTGGAACTGCTTTAATCTATGTGCTGTTTACATGTGTGTGATGGTTTTTTGATTGCATTGCTTAGAACACTCTTAGTGACATTCTGTCTCCACCAAGACCTACAGTATATTTATATTTAGACCCATTCGGCGTCGAAGGGCATCTGTGGTCACACTCCAAGGCTGTAATAAAACAGTCCTTATGTACAATTCTCTGCTTAAAGTTAAATAAAATAAAATAATAAAACTGCCACTGAAATGGATATTATTTGGCAATTATGCTGCAAAAATTAAATAAATGGTCGAAAAACCAAAATGTTATGGTGGAAAAATGGAAAATGATGAATTTTACAATGATCCTACAGTTGTCTACAGTAGAATTATCATTAACAGATCACCTACCTAATTATTGAAGTGTTTTATATTTGCTTATTTTTTTTTAATTTTTTTTTATTTCTTTTGGATTTCTTTGTACAGACCTTCACAAACTTTATACAGACCATAAAACTCAATTTTCCCTAATCCTATATCACCGAAAGCCACTTATCACTTTGCAGACATGTAATATCAGGGAAAATGTATTACTATAGAAGATACCTGATGTCAGAACCCCATAGCTCAATATATCAAGTGGAAATAGTTTTCTCTGGAAATGACAGAACGCGGCACAGAGGCACTTCACCATGAGTACACTGTGTACTCTGCTTCTAGAAAAATGGAAGTTTATAAAACTATTTTACTGTATAATGAACTCTGCTTAAGGGGGAAATTGTTCCCATATGGATAGAGACTAGGAAAACATTGTCATAAGTGTCTAAACTGAAATGATTTTGCAATTAACCATCCTGTCCAGAGGTTAACGGCAAAATCTTTTTGCCTTTCTGAATAAAATATGACTGGAAAAGGGCTTTGGAAAATGTATTTGTTTTAAGCCCTTCAGCCCCAGGCACGTATGTTTCATCATGAATTAAATATTTTATCAGGTAAACCATTTTCTTGGAAGGGAAAGTTGCTGTGATAAATCGAAGCCTGGTCAAGACTAATTGGTTGCCAGGCTTGGAACAGTAAGACTTCCTTATTTATTTAGGATCCTGTCAAAACCTCATGTGTAAACAGAACTTACAGACATATAAGATCTATTGTTGTGCATACTATAGGGGAGATTTATCAAAGCTTGGAGAGAGATAAGGTGGAGTGAGATAAAGTACCAACCAATCAGCTCCTAGATGTCGTTTTACAGGTTGTGTTTGAAAAATGTCAGGAGCTGATTGGTTGGTGCTTTATCTTTGACCAGTTTATCTCTTTACATCTTTGATAAATCTCCCCCTATGTTTTTGACCATGGAGTTGGCAATTTTAATTTGGCCTTTACCTTTTACCTCTTGTAGACATCAAGTGCACTTTATAGGGATTTTATACTCTGGGCAATGCCTAATGAAATAACGTGTAACAGCGGTCGCGGGAAGCAATATTTATGCTTGTCCATGCTCTCGTTATCTCCCGCATTGATTATTGCAATAGTCTTCTTACTGGTCTTACCAAGAAGAGACTTTCACCACTACAATCCGTTCTGAATGCAGTTGCCAGACTAATCTTCCTCGCTAGACGTTTATCGCCTGCAGACCCACTATGTCAGTCCCTCCATTGGTTACCTGTATTCTACTATATTCAATATAAAAATACTTTTACTTACACACAAGGCTATTAACTATACTACACCAACGTACTTCTCTTCTCTTATCTCAAAATATCTCCCAACCCGGCCCCTTGGCTCTTCACAAGATCTATGTCTCTCATCCACACTCATGACTTGCTCCCATGCACGATTGCAGAACTTTCTTCGGGCTGCACCCACTCTGTGGAATGCCCTACCGCATACACTAAAACTCTCCTCCAGTCTCCAAACCTTCAAGCGTTCCCTGAAAACTCACCTCTTCAGACAAGCTTATCAAATTCCAGAACCACTCACATAACCTTCATAAGCTTTCCTATCCAATAATATCCCCACTGTACAGTCCACACATATCCTCCACATATTTTCTCTTTCTTTGCTTTCCCTTCCTCCTAACCCTGGTTCACCATTGCTGTGATGTGATATCATGCAGCCCACCAAGAACCTTTGCAATCTGGTGGACAACTACTGTATGCAATAGGTAGCACCTATCCTTTGTATCAATGCCTATTTCCCTATAGATTGTAAACTTGCGAGCAGGGCCCTCCTACCTCTGACTGTTTGTTATTACCCAGTTGTGTCTTATCATTGTGTCCAGTTGTAAAGCGCATCAGAATAAGAAACTGTTAATAAATAAAAAAATCAATGTAAGGGTAGCAAAATGAATACATAAAAAAACTGATTAAAATTATAAATTAACTGTGTACATTCACGTTCTTGGTACTTTTATGTTTATGGGAGCTGGTATAAGAAATAGGAAGGGTTCCTTTTCAGTTTCCAATTCAGGCTGCAGAAGTGCATTAGCTACACACATGTGAATGCACTGATTAAGGACATATATGTGACAGAATAATCAGAGGAGAACAAAAGACAAGCCTTACCTTATAGGCCCTACACACATGCCGATATTCTGAAAGATATGAACGATCTCGTTCATAAATGAACGAGAACTCGTTCATATCTTTCAGTGTGGAGACTCCAGCGATGAACGATGCGCGGCCCCGCGCTCGTTCATCGCTGATCTCCCGTCGGCTGTGCATGCAGGCCAATATGGACGATCTCGTCCATATTTGCCTGCACTTCAATGCAGCCGGGTGACGGGGGGAGTGAAGAAACTTCACTCCCCCCGTCACTGCCCCCCCGCCGCCGGGTTGCTCGTTGGCCGTATCGGCCGTCGGGCACCTCGGCGGCGCATCGCCGAGTGTGTAGGGCCCCTCAGTTAGAGCAGACTTACTTTGTAAAAAGTGGAATAGCTTCACAAAATATTTTTTATTCTCTTATCCTGGGGAGATGTATCAAACCATGGAGATAGATAAAGTGGATAGAGATAAAATGCCAACTAACCAGCTACTAACTTCCATTTTACAGGCTGTGGGGTATATTTACTAAGCCTTGGATGGAGATAAAGTAAACTGAGATAAAGAACCAGCCAATCAGCTCCTAACTGTCATTTTACAGGCTGTATTTGAAAAATACCTGAAGCTGATTAGTTGGAATGTTATGTATCTCCACTTTATCTCACTCCATGGTTTAATACATCTCCCCCCCCATGTATAATAATATGCAAAAGTTTTAGGCAGGTGTGGAAAGGTGCTGCAAATTAAGAATGCTTTCAAAAATAGAAGTGTTAATAGTTTATTTACAAAATGAAAAGTGAATGAGCAGAAGAGAAATCTAAATCAAATCAATATTTGGTGTGACCACCCTTTGGCTTCAAAACAGCATTGATTCTTCTAGGTACACTTGCACACAGTTTATGAAGGCACTCAGCAGGGAGGTTGTTCCAAACATCTTGGAGAACTAACCACAGATCATACACACCTGCCTAAAACTTTTGCACAGTCTCACTAGACCATCATTTTAGGTACAGATGTGTCCAACTATGTCTAGCCTCCCTGCACGTTAAAACAGCCCTAGTCATGGCGTGACTCAGTAGCACCAAGCTTTTTTACATGCAACTTTTTCCAAAAGAACGCATAAGCAGACTCTGCTGATTAAAATGATATGCGGCATGGCTATATTTTCTGTGTGTGACTGTAGGAAACACTTTAGCAGAGCATTTTGTATGCAGTTACAGCCACACACGCACACAGAAAATAGTCACGCCGCATTTTAATCAGCAGAGTCAGCTTGTGCATCTTATTCCCATAGCGATGCTAATAAGGCGCATTTTCTGCAAAAAAAACTATATAACAGAGTTGCTCAGGACCTGTCAGCTCACTCACACCAGGCATCTGGGATCAGTATGAGAAACCTACAATCAAAATCCTGACGGTCAAAATCCTGACAACAATTGATCGACAGTCAAAATCCCGACATGGTCAAAATACCGACAAGGTCAAAATACGGACATTTACAATGTCGACAGGTCAAAGGTCGACAACAGTTTTCATTGTTTGGTGGTGTGTCGACATAGGTCGACACAGGCAACATATAAGTGTAGCGCGCCCCCTCGCATGGCTCGAGCTTTGGGCACGGGCCTAACTGCGCTTGGCACACTATTATATTCCCCCTCCAGGTCCACTGGGATGGTAAAGTATGAACAAGTCGGTTTCAATGAAAAAATTCCTGAAAAACTCATGTCGACTTTTTGACCTGTCAACATTTTAAATGTCGGTATTATGACCTTGTTGGTATTTTAAATGTCGGTATTTTGACCATATCAGGATTTTGACCATGTCGGGATTTTGACCGTCGGTCAATAATTGTTGTTTTTTTGACCGTTGGGATTTTGATAGGAGGTAAATTGACCGCATTCCAGGCATCTCTCGCTGCATGGCGAATTGAGTCAAGATGTATGAGGACACATCTGTATATTCCTGCTGATCAAGTATAGTGCTTTGCCTTTGTCCCCTTGATAAATTTTACATTGGTCTTAGTACATATTAACATGATCGCATTTTGGGAAAGATGTTAATCCTCTAGAAGATAAATGGATTAAGAGATCCTATCCAGGTCTTTTTAAAAGCTCCTAATAACTCTAGTATATTTTGTTATTGATTATTATGTCCCTTTTAGATGTTGACAGACAGTATTTTAATTTGTTTTGTATAAGGTCACGTTGCCAATCCATCACTTCATGGACCTGACAATGACGGATTTTCACCAAATGAAACAACCTTGTGTGTAGCACCATGTAGTACTCTGTTTAATACATTAATAATGGTGATATATTATTTACTTCTCTTAAAATATTTATCAGACATGACAAAACATATACAGGCATGGAATGCCTCATCAAATATCTACCCACACTATTAGCGGTAACCCTACAATGCTGAAAGGTTTCTGTCTTCAGAAAATCTGATTGCTCTTTTTGTTACAGAAGTGGCAGAATAGAAACTTTATAGCAAATACATTTATTCCAGTAAAGTTTCTTCATTTTATGTCAGTCTGATAAAATCACACGTTGGTGGAAATTTACTAAGGTCCCGATTTGATTTGAGTTTGCATTTTTATATACGAAAATGCAACTTGGAAATGTACTAAACACAAATCTCGGCAGTGTTGGGGCAATTCGTATTCAGATACACTGCCGTCCACACAAATACAAATCAATAGACCATTGGTCAAACATGGTTGTTTGTTTGTTTACATACACCTCATACAACACAGGAATTTACTAAGAATTCATATTCTCAATCACTGCCGACAATAGCCAAACACTGCCGAAAAAGCATGGAATTCGTACAGAAATAGAACTTTCAAGTAAACCTGCTTTTGGCTGGCTTGTTTGGAGAATCAATCACGGATCAGTGAGATCCGTGCATGCTTCTCTGTGTAAAAGTGTGTGAAATATTTTAAGTGAAAAAAAACCCAAACCATTGGGTGGGTTCCCCCCTCCTAAGCATAACCAGCCCTGAGCTCTTTGAACCGGTCCTGGTTGTTAAAATACCAGGAAAAATTTGCATAGAGGTTCCCTGTATTTTAACAACCAGTACCGGTCTCTTTGACCGGTCCTGGTTCCTAAAACACGGTGGACAAAGAACGTAGAAGTCCCCCGTATTTTTTAAACCAGCACCAGGCTCCACTAGCCAAGGAGATATTGCCACAGCCTGGGGGACACATTTATACTGGTCTCTGCGGCCATGGCATTACTTCCCCAACTAGTTACCCCTGGCCAGGGTTCCCTAGGGGAGTGGGGACCCCCCCCATAAAAAGTCCCCCCCCCCTCTCCAAGCACCCAAGGGCCAGGGATGAAGCCCAGGACTGTCCCTGCCATCCGTGGGCTGTGGGTGGCAGGCTGATGACCCATGTGTAAAAGAAGAATATTGTCTTTTGCTATGGACCTACAAGTCCCTGCAAGCCTCCCCCGCATGCTGGTACTTGGTAAACCACAAGTGCTAGCATGCGGGGTATTAAATGGCCCGCTGGTACCTGTAGTTCCACAGTAAAAGAAATATAAAAAAAAAACAGGACACCCACACACCATTTTAATAAAACATACATGCACACTTAAACACTCATACATACTTACCTAGGGTCCCACGGAGCCCCTCGTTACCCTTGTCTAGTAGAATCCCTGGGTACCAGTAAATAAAAAACAATTATACTCACCTAATCCTGTGTAGAGATCGGTCCTCATCGGTCCATGGGGAGTCTGCATTGGCCCTGTGCAAATCACCAGGAAAATGGCACTGCCACCATTTTATCGGAAATTTGTGCATGTGCAGTACAGAAATCACCGGGGAATGGTTCCTGGAGACCCGTTCATACACAGTAGACTCTGGCACAGTGCAGGGTCTAGTCTTACTTGTACCGCCAAGATAGGAGGGGCCCGCACAGAGGCTGCACAAAGGCCCCTCCCCTTTTAATCTGCCCCTGACAGCTAGATCGCATGAGTTTACCCCTCTCCTACACTTGCCGCCATAATTACTCATAGTCCATTGTCCTGCCTGAACCAGGTCACATGTTCTTTCTTTCTGAGCCAATTACATATATTATAATTTTTACTCTAATTTCTTTGTGTCAGTTTTTTAATGGTCATAGTCACAAGTACAGTAATTATTACAGAAATGTAGACTATTGACTTCAAGTAAAGACCAGTTTCCCCTTCTTGATTGGCTATTATATGTTACAAACTTGCTATTTTATGGATGTCAGAAATTATAGGGGAAAAAAACATAAAGTGCATTTGTATTCCGTTGCCTTAACCTAATACTTCTAAATGTTTCTTCATTATCTCTTGCTTTATCCGGGCTGCGGAGTATTATTGTACCAGCTCTAAAAATGAGGTGATTAACCTTGAGGTCTCCCATCCAGTCATTCTGAGGCCCACCTCACACATGACCTGTGCTTCCTTATTCATGTACAACACGCTGATCTTCCTATCGTCCCACTCTGCCTCAGATGTTGATATTAGCATAACAGTGCTTATGCATGACATTGATTGAAGTCTGTGCTAACTGAATGTAGCAAGAAAGCAATGATATGAAAAGATGAAATGCAATTTATTCGAAGCTGCTTTTATAGGTCTATTTAATGTGTACCCATCAGGCAATGCAGCGGGAGGTGGCCATTTTGTGGCCCAAACAAATTTGCAACTGACCAATATAGTACTGCCGGAACTAGTGAAAACGTTGAGGAATGAAATATACATACTGTATATAGATTAAAACCAATAGAAAGGTGAAGGTGTGTGGAGTTTATGTGTCAATGTCCAATGAAATGGGTATAACTTCACATCGTTACGCAAACGGGCTTACATTATCTCTGCATCAGCTCCAAAGTTTGCAACTACTCACTATTCCATCTTAGTAATTTCGTTGACTGCAGAACAATAATAATTTAGAGGACTGTGCAATATATATGAAATATATATATATATATGAATATATATATATATATATATATATATATATATATATAGAATATGGTGTGACGGACGGCACTCCAGCATATAGATGAATCAAACAAGAGGCAAAAGTAGTAGCCTATTGGAAGGGCACCCAGACTGGTTGTCTATATTTGCATTAGAGTGCCGGACATTATCTCTCTCTCTCTCTCTCTCTCTCTCTATATATATTTATATACAAAAATTTATATTTTTACATTGATATATTTTATTTTACATATATACAGAGTTTATATGTGTATGTACGTAAGTACATAGTTTGCTTTTTCAGATACAAAGAACTGTTATCTATAATCTTACCGTATTATTGTATATATAATTTCCAGAAATCTTTGTTTTTATTCCTGTAAGTGATAATTAATAGCTCATGGAGAAGAGTTGTTCATTGGTAACTCAACAATGAACAATTTGGGAGTTTACACAACAATTTCATACAGTATCTTGTATTTTTATTATTACTGTATGTATGTATTTATTATTATTATTATTATTATTATTACCACCAGTTATTTATGTAGCACACATATTATGCAATGCTTTATCAGTCCCTGCCCCAGTGGAGCTTACAATACCTATCACATGTACACATTCATGCAAGGGTTAATATTTTTGGGAGCCAATTTTGGATTGTGGGAGGAAACTGGAGTACCCAGAGGAAACCCACGCAAGTACAGGGAGAATATACAAACTCCACATAGTTAGGGCCATGTTGGGAATCAAACCCATGACCTCAGTGCTGTGAGGCAGTAATGCTAACCATTAGACCATTCATTTACAATCGGAATATTGGGATATTACTGGTATATTATACTATAATAGAAGACTATTTCCTAACTGGACATCTTCCATTATTTTCAGCGCCTCCTCAGTTTGTTGTCAGACCGCGGGATCAGATCGTAGCTCAGGGTCGGACTGTGACGTTCCCCTGTGAAACGAAGGGTAACCCTCAGCCCGCTGTCTTCTGGCAGAAGGAAGGGAGTCAGGTAAGAAGACCGATCTTATGTGACACATTATGCCTTGCACTGAGGACCATGCCACAGCTCTGTGTTTGCTTTAACATGTCGGGTGTATCAGATTTAAGACGTATAGTTCAAGGGCACACAGCAAATCAGTGGTCCACATTCATCACAGCTGGCAATAAACGAAGTGTCCATATAATATGTCACGTACCAAAGCTCTAACACATCTGATTAATACTGTTCCTGTTCCGTTTATTCAGTATAGCGGGGTTACCGCAGTGCAGATGATACAAATAATACAGCAGGGTACATGGAAGTCCAAAAATATTTTATATACCAAAATAGAATGTCATTGTGGTTTTATTATTACTGTATCTTCATATAATTATCCATGGCCAGAGACATCGCAACTGCAGCACACGGGGCCTGATTCAGAGCCACACTCAAATCTCATGAATGCCGACATTCATGTAGTTGAGCGAAGTTCCTAAAAAAGGGTGTGACATAGAAGATCTACCGTTACTAGATTAACACCATACGGCCATCAAGCTTTGGGTCGGAAGGGTCAAAGGATGGACAAGATCAAGAGGCCGACAGGTGAAAGGTAGGCAGTACAATAGGTTGACAGGGTCAAAAAGTCAATATTGAAATAGTTCATACATAAAAAAGGTCAACAGAATTTTTTTTTTTGTGTGTCATTTTGTTTGTTCCATAACCTGTGACCTCAATTAGTGGTGATGTAGACCCCCACGGGCTCGCTTAGCTCGCCATGCTTCAAGCAAGGTGCCTCGCTCTGCTACCACTGCGCTTGCCACAGGTTGCTGTTCCCAATCGTAGTCTACGTGACCAAGCAAAAGCTGAAAAATATGTGGAAAACCTTTAAAAACATGCGTCGACCATATGTGTGTGTCGACAATTGCCATGTCAACCCTTTAAACCTGGCGACCTTTTGTACCTGTCGGCCTTTCAAGTTGTTTACCTTTTACCTGTCGACCTTTTGACCCTGTCAACCTAATGCCTGTCGACCATATGATGTCGACCTATTGAAGTCTATCTAGACAGTGTCTATCCATAGTCCGGATTCCTGTAAAAACTCCTACAGCGCACACGCTACACAAAGTGTACGCACAAGGGCCCTCATTCCGAGTTGTTCGCTCGGTATTTTTCATCGCATCGCAATGAAAATCCGCTTAGTACGCATGCGCAATGTTCGCACTGCGACTGCGCCAAGTAACTTTGCTATGTAGAAAGTAATTTTACTCACGGCTTTTTCATCGCTCCGGCGATCGTAATGTGATTGACAGGAAATGGGTGTTACTGGGCGGAAACACGGCGTTTCAGGGGCGTGTGGCTGAAAACGCTACCGTTTCCGGAAAAAACGCAGGAGTGGCCGGAGAAACGGTGGGAGTGCCTGGGCGAACGCTGGGTGTGTTTGTGACGTCAACCAGGAACGACAAGCACTGAACTGATCGCACAGGCAGAGTAAGTCTGAAGCTACTCTGAAACTGCTAAGTAGTTAGTAATCGCAATATTGCGAATACATCTGTCGCAATTTTAAGAAGCTAAGATTCACTCCCAGTAGGCGGCGGCTTAGCGTGTGTAACTCTGCTAAATTCGCCTTGCGACCGATCAACTCGGAATGAGGGCCAAAGTGTGCTGTTAGGAGATTGCACAGTATGAGAAATGTTGTAGAAAAGGGATAGGCGTTTGTTGGGCGGTGACTGGGAGGTGGCTAGACATGCACACAAGGCCAGACCATTTAGTGGGAGTGTCATGGGAGTGATGCAGGCTTGTCAGTGGAACGCACAGCCAGAGGAGGCATAGGAGCCCATTGTCAGATAGAGAAACTGCACCGATGGTGGCATCTAAGCATGCGCCAATTGGTATTACTGCCCGTACATACACGGAAGATGGCATCTCAGAACTTGTCCCTTCGGCTGCATGGATGTACAGTACACGAGGGAAGTAGTTTGTAGCAGCATTTGCATAAACACACAGACAGGAAACCGCCAGTAGATGCTGCCGTGTGCGCAGGCCCTGAATGTCATAGTCACCTAAATCTAATCCCGGTAACAAATCCTCAAGGTTGCACAGATGCATCATCACTGGATGCTGTCACTGGGAATTGAACCCAGGTTACCTGCTTGTCCGTGTTGCTTTTACAATGGAAACTATATTTGGAATACTGTATACAAATTTGGCCACTCACTTTTTTTTATAGATCGCTTAGTATATTGTATAATCCAGTGACGTGCGGTGCGGTGGGGTGAGGCAGGTGAGGCAGAGCCTTTCCTGTCATACTTACGTTTATACCAGAGTTTTGACTAAATAAAATATATGAAAAATACTGATAATTTGTTTGAAATATCTTCTTTGCATTATTCTAATAATGTTTAAAGACCAAACTCTTGAGTAAAAACTCTATGGCAGGTGAGGCAGTGCCTCACCTGTGTATCCTTTCCACACATCTCTAATCAAAACTCACCAGATTTCCAGGAGTTTATACTGCTGCACCTGTGTATAATGCCCAGATGTACCCTTTGGCTCATATATTGCGTGTAAATCTGGCTCTGGGGTTAGCCAGTGCCTCCTGAGCAATTTAGCTCACTGCACGTCCCTGGATCCTA
Organism: Pseudophryne corroboree; assembly: GCF_028390025.1. Taxonomy (NCBI): domain Eukaryota; kingdom Metazoa; phylum Chordata; class Amphibia; order Anura; family Myobatrachidae; genus Pseudophryne; species Pseudophryne corroboree. Next base: position 959,026,514 of record NC_086445.1, on the reverse strand, counting down.
CTACATAAATGTGGCCAGCCTAGTTTATGAGTGCTAAAATCTTATACTGTAAGAAGGTTTTTCCATAATATGAAGCATCACTTGTGTGACCTGAGGTCTAGTAGCCAGAGCCCACAAATAAAGAACATAGGGCCTAATTCAGACCTGATCGTAGCAGCAAATTTGTTAGCAGATGGGCAAAACGATGGGGATCATTCCGACCTGATCGTAGCTGTGCTAAATTTAGCACAGCTACGATCACTGACACAGACATGCGGGGGGACGCCCAGCACAGGGCTAGTCCGCCCCGCATGTCAGGCCCCCCCCCTGCACAAGTACAAAAGCATCGCACAGCGGTGATGCTTTTGTACTTTAAGAGTAACTCTCAGGCAACCCAGCTCCGGCGGCTGGCCGGGATATACTCGTCGCTGCTGCTGCGGTTACGTCACGCAGCTGCTGCGGCCTGCCCCCCGCACGGTCCGGCCATGCCTACGTTGGCCGGACCGCGCCCACAAAAACGGCGGTCAAACACCGCCGTGCCACCCTTTCCCGCCCAGCGACCGCCTCTGCCTGTCAATCAAGCAGAGACGATCGCTAGGCAACGACAGCCGTCGGCTGTCAGCCATGCACTGGCGCACTGTGGCGCAGGCGCAGTTCTGACCTGATTGCTGCGCTGCGATAAACTGCAGCGAGCGATCAGGTCAGAATGACTTCCCATGTGCACTGCAGGGGGGGGGGGGGGCAGATATAACATGTGCAGAGAGAGTTAGATTTTTGTGGGATGTGTTCAAATTGCAATCTAAATTGCAGTGTAGAAATAAAGCAGCCAGTATTTACCCTGCACAGAAACAAGATAACCCACTCTCTCTGCACATGGTACATCTGAAACACCTGCACTGCACATAGGGGGTGATTCCGAGTTGTTCGCTCGTTAGCTGCTTTTAGTAGTATTGCACTCGCTAAGCCTACGCCTACTGGGAGTGTATCTTAGCATAGCAGATTTGCTAACGAAGGGTTCGCTAATTTTCTCGTAACGATTACCCCGCAGTTTCTGAGTAGCTCCAGACTTACTCTGCCAGTGCGACGAGCTCAGTCCTTTTCGTTCCTGGTTTGACGTTACAAACACATCCAGCGTTCGCCCAGCCACTCCCCCGTTTCTGCAGACACTCCTGCGTTTTCAACTAGCACGCCTGCGTTTTTCCGCACACTCCCATAAAACGGCCAGTTTCCGAACAGAAACACCCACTTCCTGGCAATCACACTACGATCAGCAGAGCGATAAAAAAACTTTGTTACGCCGTGAGTAAAATACCAAACTTTTGTGCTAATTTACTTGGCGCAGGCGCGCTGCGTACAATGCGCATGCGCAGTTTGCGACTAATCGCTCTGTAGCGAACAAAAATAACGAGCGAACAACTCGGAATCACCCCCATAGTTTTGCCCATCTGCTAACAAATTTCCTGCTACGATCAGGTCTGAATTAGGCCCAGAGACAATTATCCATTCAAAGCAAACAAAACGTGGGTAATAGTTCTTGATATAAGGTGCGTAATTTATCACACATTCCCAAAAAAAAAAAACCTCCGAGTAGCGTTTGGGGCATTAGATCTTTTGTCAAGGTCTAGGAAATCAATGAAACATTGTTGATTGTCATAGATTAATAATCTGCTCCTGCAGGCCATGTAATGGCTCTGGGGTCGTCTGGAATGAATAACAGTGGTTAAAACAAAGGAAAAGCTAGAGCAGAATGTAGAACACAATGAAATGGTTTAGCTGCTCTGAATTAGATGCTCCATAGTAAAACTATAGTGGTGTCCCATCATTTGATAGAGAATAAATAAAAATCAAGGATAGCTTCATAAATATGGTTATATAATGATGTTTGGTGCCATCGCTATCTACTGGATATTATGTGAAGACCTTGGGGTGATTTACAATGAAAGTGCAAGTGGCCAGTAACCCATATCAGTCAATCAGACAGATATTGAAGGTTTCCAGAGGAAATCGATAGGTTTTGTCATCCAGCATGTTGGTAAATACAGCTGGAAGGTGGCTGCTACTGGCATGTGAGTAACGTCAGCTTCTACCCACATTTGGTTACTCAGAAGGTTCTCACACACCCAGTCTTATCGGTCCTACACATTAGGCGATTCCACGGAAAGATATGAACGATCTTGTTCATTAATAAACAAGATATCGTTCATATCTTTCAGTGTGTAGGCACCAACAATGAACGATGCGCGGTCCCGCGCTCATTCATCATTGGTACTGGGTCACTTATACAGGTACATGCAGGCCAATATGGACAATCTCGTCCACATTAGCATGCAGGGTTATGGGGCTGGGTGACGGGGGGTGTGAAGAAACTTGACTCCCCCCATCACTCCCCCCCGCCGCCGGGTCGCAGGCCCTGTGCACGCTAGTAATGTAGATTTGTTGCTTCTTATCATTTTAGCGGAGTGAATAATATGTAAGTGTTGAGAAGATGGTCCCTGGTGCACTAATAGGGGCTATTGGGTGCGCCTGGAGTAGAGGCGTAGCTTTGTGTCACTTGGTGGCTTTCTGTGTGTGCCACTCTCCTCCCTGGACGGAGCCCCCTGTTAGTGTTGGCATTCAGAGCATAAGCTCAACATGCACCGCCCCACACTACACTACCTGCCTAGAGCAAAGGTGTGTTGCTTATCTCCCTTGTACATATAGGGCCAGATGCATCATCGCTTGGAAAGTGATAAAATGGAGAGTGAAAAAGTATCAGCCAATCAGCTCCTAACTGACATTTTTCAAACACAGCCTGTGACATGGCAGGAGCTGATTGGCTGCCACTTTTTCTGTATCCATTTTATCACTCTCCAAGCAATGATGCATCTTTCTAGCTCATAGTATTTAGGTGTTTAGAAGCATGGTGCCAAAGAGGTCAGCATTGCTGGCTTTCAGCACTGGGACTTTGACTTCAAATGTGAAATATGCAGCAGAGTTTGTACCTCTTTTGCTGCTTGGATTTCCATCGACAACCTAAGGACTCAAGTGACTTTGGCTTAAGGTGGACATACCTGATTGTAGCAGGAAATTTGTTAGCAGTTGGGCAAGACCATGGTGGTCATTCCGAGTTGTTTGCTCGTTGCCGATTTTCGCTATGCTGCATTTTGTCGCTAAATGCGCATGCGCATGGTACGCAGAGCGCATGCGCTAAGTTATTTAACACAAAACTTAGTAGATTTGCTGTGGATTCTGCGGTGCTTTTCAGTCGCACTGCTGATCGGTGAATGATTGACAGGAAAGGGGTGTTTCTGGGTGGTAACTGAGCATTTTCCGGGAGTGTGCTAATAAACGCAGGCGTGTCAGGCAAAAACGCGGGAGTGTCTGAAGAAACGGGGGAGTGGCTGGCCGAACGCAGGGCGTGTTTGTGACATCAAACCAGGAACTAAACGGACTGAGCTGATCGCAATCTAGGAGTAGGTCTGGAGCTACTCAGAAACTGCAAAGAATTATTTAGTAGCAATTCTGCTAATCTTTCGTTCACTATTCTGCTAAGCTAAAATACACTCCCAGAGGGCGGCGGCCTAGCGTGTGCAATGCTGCTAAAAGCAGCTAGCGAGTGAACAACTCGGAATGAGGGCCCATGTGGGGGGAGAAGATATAACATGTGCAGAGAGAGTTAGATTTGGGTGGGTTATATTGTTTCTGTGCAGGGTAAATACTGGCTGCTTTATTTTTACACTGCAATTTAGATTTCGGTTTCAACACATCCCACCCAAATCTAACTCTCTCTGCACATGTTACATCTGCCCCCCCTGCAGTGCACATGGTTTTGCCCAACTGCTAACAAATTTCCTGATACAATCATGTCTGAATTACCCCCATAGTGTGTTGTAGGGAAGTTTGTAATCTGCACTGGGACGGGACCTGAGTAAAACTGATCTGATGGTATTGATGTGGTTAATATGCTGAAGCTACGTCAATAATGGATAATATCAGGGCCAGATTAACAATGTGGCGGATGGAGCTCCAGCTCCAGGCCTCTACATAAAAATAGCCCCATCATCATGACAGTATGACGATGACCAGCCACCAGCCGTATTTTTACATATTTAGGTATAAATTAAGGCAGATAGTGCAGGGGGGTGTACGTGCCCACATGGCACTGGCCACACCCACACTTCATTGGAAATCCTCCCACAGCACTGGCCACACCCACACAGCATTGGTCACAGCTCCTCCGCTTCTCACAATAGGCCCCGGCCCATGTGTCCCTTAATCCCAGCCTGGATAATATAAATAAGTCTATCACAGCTGATTAACTGCTATTGGTTACTACACATTTGCACGCCTTAGGAAGAGATGCTGGAGACCTTGGTTCAAATCCCACTGTCAGCTCAGTGTAATTATGGACAAGACATTTTGTCTGTCTGTGTCCCAGGCACTAAATAGTAAACTGACTGAGCAAGGGAAGTGTACCTGATCAATTCTGTGTACAACGCTGGGTGATACTAAGTAAGCAGTAATATATGGGGCCTAATTCAGACCTGATCGCTGTGCTGTAAATTACACTGTCCTGCAATCAGATAGCTGCTGCCCAGGGGAGTGAAAATTTGCCCCGTGCAAGTGTGCGATGGCATGTGTACGCTGTGCGAAAATTCCTCTCAGTCAGTGGACAGCTGCAGAACTGCTCACATCACACTCACCATCGAAAGTTTTCCCATTCTGTGCAGTGTGTGCAGTATGGGGGTCATTCCGAGTTGTTCGCTCGCAAGCTGCTTTTAGCAGCATTGCACACGCTAAGCCGCCGCCTACTGGGAGTGAATCTTAGCTTATCAAAATTGCGAACGAAAGATTAGCAGAATTGCGATTACACACCTCTTAGCAGTTTCTGAGTAGCTCCAGACTTACTCGGCATCTGCGATCAGTTCAGTGCTTGTCGTTCCTGGTTTGACGTCACAAACACACCCAGCGTTCGCCCAGCCACTCCCCCGTTTCTCCAGCCACTCCCGCATTTTCCCAGAAACGGCAGCGTTTTTTCACACACACCCATAAAACGGCCAGTTTCCGCCCAGAAACACCCACTTCCTGTCAATCACATTACGATCACCAGAACGAAGAAAAAACCTCGTAATGCCGTGAGTAAAAAACCTAACTGCATAGCAAATTTACTTGGCGCAGTCGCACTGCGGACATTGCGCATGCGCATTAGCGACTAATCGCTCCGTTGCGAGAAAAAAATAACGAGCGAACAACTCGGAATGACCCCCCATGTGCGTAGCTCAATACTTACTCCTACAGTACGATGAGAATAGGCTGATCGGGGCCGGAGCTGACGTCACACACCCGCCCTGGAAACGCTTGGGTGCGCCTGCCTTTTTCCATACACTCCCAGAAAACCTCCAGTTACCACTCACAAACGTCCTCTTCCTGTCAATCACCTTGCAAACGTCCGTGTGATCGAAATTTTCGCACCATCCTGTCGCTGCTTGGTGGCCTTGCCTGCGCATTGTGATGCATATACATGCGCAGTAGTTCGATAATCGCCCGCTGTGCGAAAACGCACAGCAGCGATCTGGCCTGAATCGGGACCATCGTTTTTGCTAAAATTTAGCACAATTAAGTTTCACTTTGTAGAAGTGCATATTCCCAACGTTACAATCTACGAGTTCCACTTTGGCATCGCCATCTAACACAATCCAATTCTACATTACTGTATGTCAGTACATTTGTATTTCACAGAATTTATAGCTTAAGACTAGAGCAGAGACAATGACATTAAATTTATTGGTTGCGTCAGAATAAGAAATACTTGAGGTCAAATTCTGCAAGCGAAACATTTTGAGGCCTAATGTCAGAAAACGCTTTGCTTAAACGTCACTGTATAGGTTCTAAAAACTGAAGCAACTCTTCTAGTGTCTGTAATTTTCCTTCATCCAGTATGGACTTCAGCACATACATAGGGAGAGATTTATCAGAGCTTGGAGAGAGATTTAGGGGCATATGCAATAACTGTCGGAAGCCGCTGTCTTGTCAAAAAGACTTCAGCTTCCGACAGATTTCGATCGGAAGGGGTTCCGACCTATTCAAAATAGCTGCCGATCCGCGTGCTTCTGTCGGAAATGGGGCCAAATCCGACAGGTTTTGGCCCCCTTTCCGACAAACTCAATCTAACTTAAAAACAAGTTGGATTGAGGTGAGGAGATGGGGAGCGGTGCGGTAGGCTACGGGGATGAGAGGTACCTTGCCTGGCCGTCCCCCGGCCAGGCACCTCTCTCTGTGCAGCGCCTCCCCCCACCGCAGACATCACTCTCCTCAGGCGCTGGCAGCTCCCCCCGCTGCCCGCCACCGTCACCTCATGCACGCCGCCGTCACCTACCCCCGCCAGCCGCCGCTGTCTGCTCTCCCCGCCGCTGCTGTCAGCTCCGACTGCGGCAGAACACGGCAGTACAGCACCCCGGCAGAACAGCACCCCGGGTACGGCCAAATCCGACAGTCGGATTTGGCCGACCATTGAATAGGGGTTGTCGGATCCATTCCGACAAATGCATGTCGGAATGGATCCGACTTTTATTGAATATACCCCAAAGTGGAGAAAGATAAAATACCAACCAATCATTTTCCTAACACTGTCTGTAAAATGACAGTTAGGAGCTGATTGGCTGGCACTTTATCTATCTCCACTTTATCTCTCTCCAAGCTTTGATAAATCTACCCCATAATTCTGAGCAATGGGTTGATATTCCCAGTGGGTTCCATGATTTTTAATTAATAATAGACAATTAAATCACTGTCATGACAACAATCTATGCAGAGTCGGCTTGAATTTAGTAACATGCTAATGTCTATGTTAAGTGGTTCTGAAGTGGAACATGTGAATCTTTTAAAGTGGACATCCAATGCTTCATTAGAAAGAAAGAGTCTACAATTAACGCAACACTTTATTTGGAGGATTAAAGTCATTTAGTTTAATTGAATAATGTTAATACACAATTTATACACTAGCAATGGTCTTATTTGAAAGTAGGGCATTTTAAGGTGTAATTGTATTAATTAGATGCTTTTGCCTTCATGTTGAAACATTGTTTCTTCAATTAATTACAAGGTTGCTGTTTTAATTACATGAATCCCATAGGGGAAAAATGTGTTTTCTACAATGTAAACACAGAACAGTTCTATATATGCACAGTCATTTATGTGATCTTTGGGGGTAATTCCAAGTTGATCGCAGAAGGAATTTTTTTAGCAGTTGGGCAAAACCATGTGCACTGCAGGGGGGCAGATATAACATGTGCAGAGAGAGTTAGATTTGGGTGGGTTATTTTGTTTCTATGCAGGGTAAATACTGGCTGCTTTATTTTTAAACTGCAAATTAGATTGGAGATTGAACACACCACACCCAAATCTATCTCTCTCTACACATGTTAAATCCGTCTCCCCTGCAGTGCACATGGTTTTGTCCAATTGCTACCAAAATTCCTGCTGCGATCAACTTTTAATTACCCCCTTTGTCTGTATTTCATTGCTTTCATTTTTACACAGCATTTTATGGAAAAATTATATTCGTTAGGTTATATCTGTGAATATAACATGTTATCGCATGGCAATTACTTAATTACTCAAAAGTACAGTTGTTTAATTGGATGAAGATTGAATTAATGGTATGCGGTCATTACACCGCTCGTCGGGATCCCGGCTGTCACAATACCAATGCCGGGATCCTGACTGGGGCACCATACTGGCGAAGTAGGTGATTCCCCCTCTATGGGTGTCCACGACACCCATAGAGGGAGAATAGAACCAGTGGCGAACGTAACTCGCCACCGCGCTCACATCGTGGCAAGCGCAGCGAGCCCACAAGGGGCTTCATTGCGCTCGCCCCCCTGCCAGCATTCCACAGTCTGGATGCAAATGTCGGTATACTGACCTTCGGCATCCCGTGCGGCGGGATCTCATGCCGATCCCGAATTAATATGTACATCTTTCTCTTATAAGGCTAACAACAATATGGAATTGACCTTGTGGTTTATTTAGTGTTTTTCAGGTGCTGCTCTTAACTGTGTACTACTGTATGTATAATTTCACAGACAGATGCGATAGATAGATAGATAGATAGATAGATAGATAGATAGATAGATAGATAGATAGACAGATAGATGATAGATAGATAGATACTAGATAGATATTTACTAGATAGATAGATATATAGATAGATACTAGTTTTCTATACATTACAAAAAGATAGATACTAGAGAGATAGCTATATACTAGTTAAATAAATATAGATAGATAGATAGATAGATACTAGTTAGATATAAATTATTTAATAGATAGAGATAGATAGATAGATATTACTAGATAGATACATATATACTAAATAGATAGCTAGATAGATAGATACTAGTTAGCTATAAATTATTTAATAGCTATAGATAGATAGATAGATAGATAGATAGATAGATATTACTAGATAGATAGATAGATAGATAGATAGATAGATAGATAGATAGATAGATACTAGTTATATAAATATAGATCATTAGATAGATAGATAGATAGATAGATAGATAGATAGATAGATAGATAGATAGATAGATAGATAGATAGATAGATACTAGTTATATAGATATAGATTATTCAATAGATAAAGGGATGGATAGATACAAGTTAGATATAGATGATTCAATAGATAGATAGATAGATAGATAGATAGATAGATAGATAGATACTAGTTATATATACATTATTTTATAGATAGAGATAGATAGATAGATAGATAGATAGATATTACTAGATAGCTACATATATACTAAACAGATAGATAGATAGATAGATAGATAGATAGATAGATAGATAGATAGATAGATAGATAGATAGATAGATAGATAGAGAGAGAGAGATAGATAGATAGATAGATAGATAGATAGATAGATAGATAGATAGATAGATAGATAGGTAGATAGGTAGATAGATAGATAGATACTAGTAATATAGATATAGATTATTCAATAGATAAAGAGATGGATAGATACAAGTTAGATATAGATTATTCAATAGATAGATAGATAGATAGATAGATAGATAGATAGATAGATAGATACTAGTTATATAGATATAGATTATTCAATAGATAAAGAGATGGATAGATACAAGTTAGATATAGATTATTCAATAGATAGATAGATAGATAGATAGATAGATAGATAGATAGATAGATAGATAGATAGATAGATACTAGTTATATTAATATAGATCATTAGATAGATAGATAGATAGATAGATAGATAGATAGATAGATAGATAGATAGATAGATAGATAGATAGATAGATAGATAGATATTACTAGATAGCTTAATATATACTAAACAGATAGATAGATAGATAGATAGATAGATAGATAGATAGATAGATAGATAGATAGATAGATACTAGTAATATAGATATAGATTATTCAATAGATAAAGAGATGGATAGATACAAGTTAGATATAGATTATTCAATAGATAGATAGATAGATAGATAGATAGATAGATAGATAGATAGATAGATAGTGTGTTTTGATACAAAGCATTTTTCTCTAGAAATGAAACAAGAGCTATAAGCTATAGTATTGACTTACATCCAAATAAACATATGTTTCATTTTAGGAAAGCCATTATACTGTAGTGCAGCAGTTGCTGATAAATGTCTCACAAGTGATTGCTTTCATGCAAATATGTGTTTATAGTTTTTTGCATTAAGTTCATTTATATTGTCTCATAATGTTTATATATATTTCTCTGTTTTTTCTCTTTATTATTTTCAACAGAATCTGCTTTTCCCAAATCAGCCGCAACAACCAAGCAGTAGATATTCAGTGTCTCCAACTGGAGACTTAACCATTGCCAACATTCAGCGTTCAGATGCCGGCTACTACATTTGCCAGGCTCTGACGGTAGCTGGGAGCATATTGGCAAAGGCCCAGCTGGAAGTGACTGACGGTGAGTGTTCATGGTCGCTGTCAGCCTGTGAGCCGCTGTGACCTGAAAGAAAGAGAAAATGCTTATTGAGTGCCACTTGCCTAGTCTTGCCATCACTGCTGGAAATTTTATGGTGACTGCACATTATATACAAAACAGATTAAACTGTGTCGGCGGAGTGTCCCTTAACATTTGGGGTCTTGTTTCTATAATTAATGTCAATGTGCTGTTCCAACATTGCCATTCTAGTTTATATAAAAGATGCTTATTATTTATTATGTCATTGGATACTTGCAAAAGGCCCTGTGATGTTAAACAAATTCTTGTAAAACACTGTGGTGTAAAACATGTGATGGATATATGTACACCCTTTATAAAACATTTTCCTCCATTCTAAAGTATGTCTTGATGAACCTGGACAAATGTAGTACCCCTTGCAGCCTGTAGGGGTGCTATATATTACCACATAACAAACACAGCCCTGCTCCACAGACAGTTATTGCACTCGTTTCCCTATAGTCTGTCAGAGTCACATATGGCTGGATTCAGAGGTAGGAGCAAATAAAAAAAGGGGCAGTTTAGAGAATGGGAGTGTTTATAATAGAACATGGGGGGTGGGGGAGCACACCGCACAGCCTACACCCATTCAAGATACTTACCTCTCAGTGTAAGAACAAATGCTGTCCATTATTTGTTCGCTACACGCAAAAACAACCAGCTTTTTCCCTGCATACAAAATAAATAAAAAAATTAATTAATAAATACATACATTTGCACCCCTTGCATTGCAACATAGTGTCTTCCAGGAGCAAATTGCTCCTTGTTTGCTTTTTTAAATTTGCACCAGGCCTAATGCAGTTTCCTAACCTATGATTATTGATTTGTTACCCCCGGTCCACTAACATAGGTCTACAGAGTACAGCATGTGGCCATTAATGTCTTTGTGCAACTTGACTATACCACGGCTGCACATGTGCCGACTGCGGCTGGCATTATCCATCGGGACTCCGCTACTGACGTACGCCACTGATGATAACATTAGATAACCATTGCCATCGGACCATTGGTGATAAACCCTAGTTTATAAGTGAGGCGAGGGGAGTTTGGAGTCCTGGTGCTTTGGGAGTGCTGGATATGTCTTACTACCCCAGGATAATGTTGGAATGTATGCTGTCTTTCATGAGATATCCACAAAGGAACTATGTGCATGACAGATGTTAGGTCTTTGATAAATACACCTGGCTCTGCCACCTTCACTAACATATATAATTTTCTTCCTTTTACTGTCATGTGTCTTCTCTATGAATAGTCCAATTGTTACAACCTAGTTCAAATATCGGCCAGGTGTCATCCCATATGCATCAAATATTTAACTTTATTTAATTTACTCTTGGGGAGAAATAGACTTTACAGTACATAAAAGCTAACACACATAAGCATATACACATAAACATACACCATTAAGAATACACACATCAACATACACCAATAAGCATACACACATAAACATAAACCAATAAACATACACAAATAAACATACACCAATAAGTATATACACATAAACATACACCAATAAGTATACACACATAAACATACACCAATAAGTATATACACATAAACATACACCAATAAGTATACACGCATAAACATACACCAATAAGCATACACAAATAAACATATACACATCAAGAAACATACACCAATAAGAATACACACATCAATATACACCAATAAGCATACACACATAAACATACACCAATAAGCATACACACATAAACATACACCAATAAGTATATACACATCAACATACACCAATAAGTATACACACATAAACATACACCAATAAGCATACACAAATAAACATACACACATAAACATACACCAATAAGCATACACAAATAAACATATACACATAAACAAACATACACCAATAAGAATACACACCAATAAGCATACACACATAAACATACACCAATAAGCATACACACATAAACATACACCAATAAGCATATACAAATAAACATACACACATAAACATAGACCAATAAGCATACACAAATAAACATAGAGTACACCAATAAGCATACACAAATGAACCTAGGAATGTACAAGACTGATGTCCATATACAGTACATGGGTAACTGGGTGTAATAATGACGTGTAATTTGAATTTAATTTTTGAGAAACATTTCTTTGCCATGAGAATAACCCATATTACATTAGTTTCTTGTTTTTTTTTATTTTTTATTTACAATTGTTTCACAATTAGACTACATTTCCAAGCGGCTCCATCTAGATCAGAGAAAGAATGTATCATGCAGTACGGAAAGAGAATTACATTGTTAATGTTTGTCAGTAGATCCTTTAATTGCTTCTGAATTTAGCCTCGATCTTTATTTTCCATCTGACAAAATGATGCATTTTGTGCAATTGAAATTACCGTACACATTAAAAGGTTTTCTCAATTAATGGCAAGGCAATATTTTTCAATATCTGTCGGTGGCACGAAGGTGACTGGGGGGCAGGAGCTGTGATTGGAACAAACGCTAGAGATAAACATTGGCTCCCAAACCATTGAGCTGTTAATAGTTGCACCTGCTGGTACACTGTAGATTTACTGCTAAGAACAAGCTGGGTTCAAGGATACCAGTGATGAGAAATTCTTTGTGTGGAAAGTAAGAGACTGCAGTCTATTTGTAACAGTACAAAAAATTGACTGGCATTCAGCAGAGGTTACAGCCGTTTGAAGAGCTGTGTGATTTTCATATTACATTGTAAATGTCAGGGGGAAATAATTATATGTCTTTTTTTCATGCTTCCTTTAACTTTTAAACTACTCAGAAAGCAGAAAGATTACATTTACTGTAATTACCTGCAGTGATATTTGCATAAATATTCATAGTTCGGAGATAATGTGTTTTGTTTTTCTTCTTATTTATTTTTTTATTTACTTTTGTCTTTTTTTTTTTTTTTTTTGGTCTCTGTTTGTTGTTTAAGCTGCAGCAAAGGTCTGCGTGTCCATCTGGTCAGGGCTAAATGACTGTTCATAAGTAAGATTATTCGACACACCATACAACAGAAATCTTATCTTGCCTCTGCTTTAATCTACACCAATATGGAGTGCCTCTGCTCTTGTCTCCAGAATTGTATTTGACCTATGTGTTCTAGGTCCAGCCCAAGTCCATCTCATAGTTAATCAGCAAACACCCCAGCATTTACATGTCATATGCTATTGGGATTTATGGCAGGATTTGCCTAGTTTGGTTAGCCTTATCCATAACGACAGTGCTGTTCATAGGTCCGCCACCTATATTCCCACTTTGAATATTGGTTTACATTTGATCACACCCCATATCAGCTAAAGTAATGCCATGGCAACCATCAAGACTTTTTTTTTTTAATCCACACTGGCCCTATGAGCTGCATTTACAGTACCTCTTTGTGATATACCGATAGTCAGCGACCAGTTATATACATTCTAATATTTCGTACAGATATAACATTAATCCAGTAACATTACTGAAAATGTAGCTTATCAATTTCATTCACTGCACTAATAAGCAGTGACATCACTGATAATGCAGATTTTACTAGTATCCTGTGACATCACTGACCATACAAAGTTATCATTTTACTAGTATCCTGTGACATCACTGACCATACAAGCTTATTATTTTACTAGTATCCTGTGACATCACTGACCATACAAGCTTATTATTTTACTAGGATCATGTGACATCACTGACCATATAAGCTTATTAGTTTACTAGTATCCCATGATGTCACTGACCATACAAGGTTATCATTTTACTAGTATCCCATGACATCACTGACCATATAAGCTTAGCATTTTACTAGTATCCCATGACATTACTTACCATACAAGATTATAATTTTACTAGCATTATGTGACATCACTAACCATACAAGCTTATTAGTTTACTAGTATCCCATGATGTTACTGACCATACAAGATTATCATTTTACTAGTATCCTCTGACATCACTGACCATACAAGCTTATCATTTTACTAGTATCCTGTGACATCACTGACCATAAGTTTATCATTTTATTAGTATCCCGTGACATCACTGTCCATGCAAGCTTATCATTTTACTAGTATCTTGTGACATCACTGACTTTGCAAGCTTATCATTTTACTAGTATCCTGTGACATCACTAACCATACAAGCTTATTATTTTACTAGTATCCTGTGACATCACTGACCATACAAGCTTATCATTTTACTAGTATCCTGTGACATCACTGACCATACAAGCTTGTCATTTTACTAGTATCCTTTGACATCACTGACCATACAAGCTTATCATTATACTAGTATCCTGTGACATCACTGACCATACAAGCTTATCATTTTACTAGTATCCTGTGACATCACTGACCATACAAGCTTATCATTTTACTAGTATCCTGTGACATCACTGACCATACAAGCTTATTATTTTTTCTAGTATCCCATGACATCACTGACCATACAAGCTTATCATTTTACTAGTATCCTCTGACATCACTGACCATACAAGCTTATCATTATACTAGTATCCTGTGACATCACTGACCATACAAGCTTATCAGTTTACTAGTATCCTGTGACATCACTGACCATGTAAGCTTATCATTTTATTAGTATCCTGTGACATCACTGACCATACAAGCTTATCATTTTACTAGTATCCCATGACATCACTGACCATATAAGCTTATCTTTTTATTTGTATCCCGTGACATCACTGTCCATGCAAGCTTATAATTTTACTAGTATCCTGTGACATGACTGACCATGCAAGCTTATCATTTTACTAGTATCCCATGACATCACTGACTATACAAGCTTATCAGTTTACTAGTATCCTGTGACATCACTGACCATGTAAGCTTATCATTTTATTAGTATCATGTGACATCACTGACCATACAAGCTTATCATTTTACTAGTATTCTGTGACATCACTGACCATACAAGCTTATCATTTTACTAGTCTCCTGTGACATCACTGACCATACAAGCTTATCAGTTTACTAGTATTCTGTGACATCACTGTCCATGCAAGCTTATCATTTTACTAGTATCCTGTGACATCACTGACCATACAAGCTTATCATTTTACTAGTATCCCATGACATCACTGACCATATAAGCTTATCTTTTTATTTGTATCCCGTGACATCACTGTCCATGCAAGCTTATAATTTTACTAGTATCCTGTGACATGACTGACCATACAAGCTTATCATTATACTAGTATCCCATGACATCACTGACCATATAAGCTTATCTTTTTATTTGTATCCTGTGACATCACTGTCCATGCAAGCTTATCATTTTACTAGAATCCTGTGACATCATTGACCATACAAGCTTATCATTTTACTAGTATCCTGTGACATCACTAACCATGCAAGCTTATCATTTTACTAGTATCCTGTGACATCACTGACCATACAAGCTTATCATTTTACTAGTATCCGGTGACATGACTGACCATATAAGCTTATATTTTTATTAGTATCCCATGACATCACTGTCCATGCAAGCTTATCTTTTAATTAGTATCCTGTGACATCACTGACCATATAAGTTTATCATTTTATTAGTATCCCGTGACATCACTGTCCATGCAAGCTTATCATTTTACTAGTATCTTGTGACATCACTGACTATGCAAGCTTATCATTTTACTAGTATCCTGTGACATCACTAACCATACAAGCTTATTATTTTACTAGTATCCTGTGACATCACTGACCATACAAGCTTGTCATTTTACTAGTATCCTTTGACATCACTGACCATACAAGCTTATCATTATACTAGTATCCTGTGACATCACTGTCCATGCAAGCTTATCATTTTACTAGTATCCTGTGACATCACTGACCATACAAGCTTATCATTTTACTAGTATCCCATGACATCACTGACCATATAAGCTTATCTTTTTATTTGTATCCCGTGACATCACTGTCCATGCAAGCTTATAATTTTACTAGTATCCTGTGACATGACTGACCATACAAGCTTATCATTATACTAGTATCCCATGACATCACTGACCATATAAGCTTATCTTTTTATTTGTATCCTGTGACATCACTGTCCATGCAAGCTTATCATTTTACTAGAATCCTGTGACATCATTGACCATACAAGCTTATCATTTTACTAGTATCCTGTGACATCACTAACCATGCAAGCTTATCATTTTACTAGTATCCTGTGACATCACTGACCATACAAGCTTATCATTTTACTAGTATCCGGTGACATGACTGACCATATAAGCTTATATTTTTATTAGTATCCCATGACATCACTGTCCATGCAAGCTTATCTTTTAATTAGTATCCTGTGACATCACTGACCATATAAGTTTATCATTTTATTAGTATCCCGTGACATCACTGTCCATGCAAGCTTATCATTTTACTAGTATCTTGTGACATCACTGACTATGCAAGCTTATCATTTTACTAGTATCCTGTGACATCACTAACCATACAAGCTTATTATTTTACTAGTATCCTGTGACATCACTGACCATACAAGCTTGTCATTTTACTAGTATCCTTTGACATCACTGACCATACAAGCTTATCATTATACTAGTATCCTGTGACATCACTGACCATACAAGCTTATCATTTTACTAGTATCCTGTGACATCACTGACCATACAAGCATCATTTTACTAGTATCCTGTGACATCACTGACCATACAAGCTTATTATTTTTTCTAGTATCCCATGACATCACTGACCATACAAGCTTATCATTTTACTAGTATCCTCTGACATCACTGACCATACAAGCTTATCATTATACTAGTATCCTGTGACATCACTGACCATACAAGCTTATCAGTTTACTAGTACCCTGTGACATCACTGACCATGTAAGCTTATCATTTTATTAGTATCATGTGACATCACTGACCATACAAGCTTATCATTTTACTAGTATCCTGTGACATCACTGACCATACAAGCTTATCAGTTTACTAGTATCCTGTGACATCACTGACCATACAAGCTTATCATTTTACTAGTATCCTGTGACATCACTGACCATACAAGCTTATCATTTTACTAGTATCCTGTGACATCACTGACCATGTAAGCCTATCTTTTTATTTGTATCCCGTGACATCACTGTCCATGGAAGCTTATCATTTTATTAGTATCCTGTGACATCACTGACCATACAAGCTTATCATTTTACTAGTATCCCATGACATCACTGACCATATAAGCTTATCTTTTTATTTGTATCCCGTGACATCACTGTCCATGCAAGCTTATAATTTTACTAGTATCCTGTGACATCACTGACCATACAAGCTTATCATTTTACTAGTATCCCATGACATCACTGACCATATAAGCTTATCTTTTTATTTGTATCCTGTGACATCACTGTCCATGCAAGCTTATCATTTTACTAGTATCCTGTGACATCACTGACCATACAAGCTTATCATTTTACTAGTATCCTGTGACATTACTAACCATGCAAGCTTATCATTTTACTAGTATCCTGTGACATCACTGACCATACAAGCTTATCATTTTATTAGTATCCCGTGACATCACTGTCCATGCAAGCTTATCGTTTTAATAGTATCCTGTGACATCACTGACCATACAAGCTTATCATTTTACTAGTATCCTGTGACATCACTGACCACACAAACTTATAATTTTACTAGTATCCCATGACATCACTGACCATACAAGCTTATCATTTTACTAGTATCCTCTGACACCACTGACCATACAAGCTTATCATTATACTAGTATGCTGTGACATCACTGACCATATAAGCTTAGCATTTTACTAGTATCCCATGACATTACTTACCATACAAGATTATAATTTTACTAGCATTATGTGACATCACTAACCATACAAGCTTATTAGTTTACTAGTATCCCATGATGTTACTGACCATACAAGATTATCATTTTACTAGTATCCTCTGACATCACTGACCATACAAGCTTATCATTTTACTAGTATCCGGTGACATGACTGACCATGTAAGCTTATATTTTTATTAGTATCCCATGACATCACTGTCCATGCAAGCTTATCTTTTAATTAGTATCCTGTGACATCACTGACCATATAAGTTTATCATTTTATTAGTATCCCGTGACATCACTGTCCATGCAAGCTTATCATTTTACTAGTATCCTGTGACATCACTGACCATACAAGCTTATCATTTTATTAGTATCCCGTGACATCACTGTCCATGCAAGCTTATCATTTTACTAGTATCCTGTGACATCACTGACCATACAAGCTTATCATTTTACTAGTATCCTGTGACATCACTGACTACACAAACTTATAATTTTACTAGTATCCCATGACATCACTGACCATACAAGCTTATCATTTTACTAGTATCCTCTGACATCACTGACCATACAAGCTTATCATTATACTAGTATCCTGTGACATCACTGACCATACAAGCTTATCATTTTATTGGTATCCCGTGACATCACTGTCCATACAAGCTTATCAGTTTACTAGTATCCTGTGACATCACTGACCATACAAGCTTATCATTTTACTAGTATCCTGTGACATCACTGACCATACAAGTATCCTGTGACATCACTGACCATATTAGCTTATCTTTTTATTAGTATCCCGTGACATCACTGTCCATGCAAGGTTATCATTTTACTAGTATCCTGTGACATCACTGACCATGTAAGCCTTTCATTTTACTAGTATCCTCTGACATCACTGACCATACAAGCTTATTAGTTTACTAGTATCCCATAATGTCACTGACCATACAAGGTTATCATTTTACTATTATCCCATGACATCACTGACCATACAAGCTTATAATTTTACTAGTAACCTGTGACTACACCGATAATGCAAGTAAATTATTTTACTAGTGAACAATGATATAACTAAGAATGCAAGTTTATAATTCTAATCGGATCCAATGACATCACTGAGAATACAGCTTAGAAGTTTACTAATAACTCAATGAGAATGTTTTATAGAGTTTTACTTGGACCTAGTGACATAACTGAGAGTGCTGCCTTTAAGTCCACTAGAAACCACGGACATCTCTGAGAATGTAGCCATTCGATTCACCAAGATTAAGTGACATGACTGAGAATGAAAAAAAGTTAATTAGAAAACAAGTGACATCACAGAAAATGTAGCCTATCATTTCAATAGCAGTCAGTGACATCAATGAGAATGCAATCTACCTACTCGCAAGGAACAAGTGACATCACTGTCACTATAGACTATCACTTCACTAGGAACCACAGACATGACTAAGCATGCAGCCTATACATTTACTAAGAACCAGTGACATCACTGATAATGCAGCATATCAATTCACTAGGAACCAGTGACATCACTAATATTGCAGAGTATCAACTTACTAGGATCCCGTGACTTCACAGAAAGGGCGATCTCACTGGGGATGTACTAAGCAGTGAAAAGAGTGGAGAAGTGACCAGTGGAGAAGTTGCCCATGGCAACCAATAAGTATTGAAGTACCTTTTATGATTTGCATGCTATAAAATTATAAGGAGCAGCTGATTGGTTGCCATGGGCAACTTCTCCACTGGCTCACTTCTCCACTCTTTTTTCAATGCTTAGTACAGCTTCCCCTAGATTACTAACTCTCTGGTTCCTAGAGAATTAATAGGCAGAATTTCCTTGAATATTTTCATGAATATTGATTCAGATCACAAAATGGAATAAAACAATGGAATAAAACAGAATGATATCTAATATAGTATAATAAATAGGCAAACATTGACTTTTATAGAACATTTCATAATTCATACTCTTGGTGGTTATTGCAATGTAATGGCAGAGCTTTGTACGTGTTGCATTAGATCTGGAGCTGCACATTGCATTCTTGTTTTAACACACCACTGATTTACAGTAAATGGCATTTATCAGAGACAGTGAGCACTAATGCGATACTCAGTGCATTGTGTTATACCTTAGATGAAGAAAATAGATTTTAAGTCAGTAGTACATTTTGGGTGTCAGTGCAGCAAAACAATTGAATGTTGTTGAAATGAGGACTGACTGGTCCCAGGTTTAATAGCAGCGGGGAGGTTCACACCTCACTGCAACCTCTAAGTGTTCATTTAACCTTTGGCATCAATGTCACGGAGACCTATAACCACCTCACGCACCCAGCAACTCTCAAGCCAACAATTCGTTCTGGTAAAAAGAGACTTTTAATCTCTTATTGATCCATCACATTTAATGTATTATGGAATAGCCATTTAGGCAGTTAAAATAAATTACACGTGGTACCCAGAAATATGTAAATGTGCCGTTTTACCATAAACCTAATGGAGTGCTTCGGTTTTATAATTTATGGTTTCATTAAGCTTACAAAGAGGGCATTATATTAAAAAAAACAATCCTAACCCATATAAGATCAATTTTTCTTATTAAACCAATCTTGTTGAATATGGCGAGAAAGGGCGTGCCGTATTTATTGTGCCGTAATGCACCATCGGCACCAAATTGTCATTAGTTTTCAGTGAACTGTCCCCAAAACGGTATGCGGTTAGCATACCGATCGTCGGGATCCACGCGGTCACATTGCAGACAACGGGATCCTGACGGGGGCACCATACCGCCGCCGATATGTCCACAACTCCCATAGAGGGAGAATAGAACCTGTGGTGAGTGACTTTCTTAACAACAACACCAAATGTATATGATTTGGGGTAGTTTTACTAAGGAGCGGATCGTCAAAGCCGCCAGTCATCATCATTTATTTGTAGTGGCATGTTAAAGCGATCGATCGCAGCCACCGATGATCCTTAGATTTGAAAAACCGCGCCTTAGTAAATCTATCCCCTGCTTATCCACACATTATACCAATCATTGGTACATCACAATCGATATTTTATTGTGTCAATTATTTTTGATGGTCGCCCCGTTCTCATTTTTAGTGTTAACAGACAGACCACCGCCGATAATTCTGCAAGGACCTGCCAACCAGACTCTGGCGGTGGATGGCACTGCGCTGCTGAAATGTAAGGCCACGGGTGACCCCATGCCTGTCATCAGCTGGTTAAAAGAAGGATTTAATTTCATGGGAAGAGATACAAGATTGTCCATTCTGGATAAAGGGTCGTTACAGATCAAATCTCTAAAGGTAAGCAATAAACGCAGTTGTGTTTAATTATAATATAGGGGGTCATTCCGAGTTGATCATAGCTGTGCTAAATTTAGCACTGCTACGATCATCTTCCCTGACATGCGGGGGGACGCCCAGCACAGGGCTATCCCGCCCCGCATGTCATTCCGTCCCCCCCTTGCAGAAGTGCAAAGTCATTGCACAGCGGCGATGCCTTTGCCCTTCAAGAGTAACTCCCGGCCAGCGCAGCTTTAGCGTGCTGGCCAGGAGCTACTCATCGCTCCCTGACCCGCAGCGGCTGCGTTTGACGTCACGCAGCCGCTGCGGCCCGCCCCCCCATTCGGGCTGGCCACACCTGCGTTGGCTGGACCAAACCCTCGAAACGGCGGCCAAACGCCACCATTCCGCCCCCTCCCGCCAAGCGATCGCCTCTGCCTGTCAATCAGGCAGAGGCGATCGCATCCCTGCTACAGCCTTCGGCCATCTGGCATGCGCCGGTGCACTACGGCGCCAGCGCATGCGCAGCAGGGACCCGTTTGCTCTGCTGCATTAAAACGCAGCGAGCGAACGGCTCAGAATGACCCCCATAGTATTGTACAAGCCAAGCTTTTAGGGGTTAAGAATAATACCTGTTTTATTTTACTGGGGAATATTAATGTGTGTGTTTGTGTGTGTGTGTGTGTGTGTGTGTGTGTGTGTGTGCGCGTGCGCGCAGTGTTCATTCATTTATTCAAACAGTAATACACTTTACAAAATACCTTACAAGTGTCTCTGTCGCTGTCTGTGACCATAAGTTAATTATTAACTTCCTCTGCACAAAATGGAATTTATTAGAAAAATGAATGTCAGCACTCCTTGAGTAAACAATTTAGCCTCCCACTCGCCGCTGATAGCAGGCACCGACCACTAAGGTTAATGCATTTTTATTGTACTGCTGGATTAAATTGTGCGCTTGAATAGGCAAGATCCCGAACAGTCTGGGGAGAAGCCGCCATTCAAGCTGGGAACTCAGTGATCCACAGCCATCTCTGGGAACATACATGGCTTCTGTCCTGATTATGCTCCTGCGTTGGCTGAAGTGATGAACAAGATCGCTGTGATATTTAGTCATTTATAAGGGTTGTGCGGTGCCATCGTCGCTATCATCTACATTTGGCTGTAAATGGAGATGCACCACCTGCCCTTGTCGCAGCGACACCGGTGATGTACATACATTGTTTGAAAGATCAAATATGGTTAATGGAAAGAAAGTGTTCATATTCATTATAACCTGAGACCACTCTAAAGCTGGGCTGGTGTGTTTACAGCAAGGTTTGCAATGGACTGGCTGCTAAAAAGCTAAATGTTTTTATTTTCTACCGTTGACTAGTAATGAGCCAGCAGGTGTTCTCTGTCTATTGTACCTGTACATACAAAGGTACCAGGGGGGTAGTGAGGGTGGCTCCGGTGGAGCACAAACTCAAGGCCACGGGAAAGTTAGAGGGCGCCCCGGCTGCTGCAGTACCTCTCTCTGCCCCAGCTGCTGCTGTAGCACCTCACTCTGCCTCTCAGGCAGCTGCAGCACCTCTCTCTCTGCCCCTTAAGCTGCTGGGGGATTACCAGGTCAGTGGGAGGTTACATTTGGGGCATTATTTTCATTAAGGGATTGTGGGGTTCTGAGGTCAAGTCATTTGGGGCATATATACTGTTTTTAATTAAGCACCTTTTTAATTAAGCGCCATTTATAGAATGCTCTTGGAGAAAGAGCATTCTATAAATAAAATCATTATTATTATTATTATTATTAATAATTTATTTGAATTAAACAAGTAAATAGTTAAATACAGCTACTTTCATAGCGGCTCTACTGTGGTGTAATGTTTATAAGGGGCTCTACCATAGCATAACATGTATAAGGTGCTCTACCATGGTGTAACGTGTATAAGGGGCTCTACTGTGTGGCATTATGTGTATAAGTGGCTCTACTGTGGCGTAACGTGTATAAGCGGCTCTACTGTGGCACAACATGTATAAGCAGCTCTACTCTGGCGTAACGTGTATAAGTGACTCTACTTTGGCATAACATGTATAAGCAGCTCTACTGTGGTATAATGTGTATAAGTGACTCTACTGTGGCATAACATGTATAAACAGCTCTACTGTGGTATAACGTGTATGAGCAACTCTACTGTGTGGCGTAATCCTGTATAAAGGGTACTACTGTGTAGTGGAACCACATGCCACCACATGTTGGCTTGGCCCCCAATTCAGTACAGGGGAGGGGGGGCGCCAAAACATACCCTTGATCCAGGCACCATGGCACCTAGCTAGACCTCTGAGAGGTACCTAATATCCGTTCAGGACTAAAGTAGATCTTTGTCCACTATAATACTTGCTAAGCGTTCATAGACTTATAGCACTTTCAGACAGAAGGCTGTGGGTTGGATCCTGTTTTTTTCTGGGTTTTTGAACACGAGTTGGACCCGGGTCACAACTCCGACCCCCATTCACACTGCAGCTACCCGGGTCAGGTGGCTGGCCAGGAGGATGCACAGTCTGCGTCCTAGGACTAGGTTTAGGACATTCTCTCCCAGCACCAACAGCAGCATCGCCCCACACACCACCCGCATGCCAGTACCGAAAGCAGCATCGCCCCACACACCACCCGCATGCCAGCACCGACAGCGCATCGCCCCACACACCACCCGCATGCCAGCACTGACAGCAGCATTGCCTCACCTGCTAGCACTGACAGCAGCATCACTCCACACATCACCCGCATGCCTGCGCCAACAGCAGCATCACCCCACACACCACCCGCATGCCTGCGCCAACAGCAGCATCACCCCACACACCACCCGCATGCCTGCGCCAACAGCAGCATCACCCCACACACCACCTGCATGCCTGCGCCAACAGCAGCATCGCCCCACACACCACCCACCTACCAGCACAGACAGCAGCATCGCCCCACACACCACCCACATGCCAGCACTGACAGCAGCATCGCCTCACCTGCCAGCACTGATAGCAGCATCACTCCACACACTACCCGCATGCCAATGCCAACAGCAGCATCGCCCCACACACCACACACCTGCCAGTACTGACAGCAGCATCGCCCCACACATCACCTACCTGACAGCAGCATCGCCCCACACACCACCTACCTGACAGCAGCATCGCCCCACACACCACCTACCTGACAGCAGCATCGCCCCACACACCACCTACCTGACAGCAGCATCACCTCACACACCACCTACCTGACAGCAGCATCACCCCACACATCACCTACCTGACAGCAGCATCGCCCCACACATCACCTACCTGACAGCAGCATCGCCCCACACATCACCTACCTGACAGCAGCATCGCCCCAGACACCACCTACCTGACAGCAGCATCGCCCCACACATCACCTACCTGACAGCAGCATCGCCCCACACACCACCTTCCTGACAGCAGCATCACCTCACACACCACCTACCTGACAGCAGCATCACCTCACACACCACCTACCTGACAGCAGCATCGCCCCACACACCACCTACCTGACAGCAGCATCGCCCCACACACCACCTACCTGACAGCAGCATCGCCCCAGACACCACCTGCCTGACCGTAGCATCGCCCCACACACCACCTTCCTGACAGCAGCATCACCTCACACACCACCTACCTGACAGCAGCATCACCTCACACACCACCTACCTGACAGCAGCATCACCTCACACACCACCTACCTGACAGCAGCATCACCTCACACATCACCTACCTGACAGCAGCATCGGCCCACACACCACCTACCTGACAGCAGCATCGCCCCACACACCACCTACCTGACAGCAGCATCGCCCCACACACCACCTACCTGACAGCAGCATCGCCCCAGACACCACCTGCCTGACAGCAGCATAGCCCCACACACCACCTACCTGACAGCAGCATCGCCCCAGACACCACCTGCCTGACCGTAGCATCGCCCCACACACCACCTTCCTGACAGCAGCATCACCTCACACACCACCTACCTGACAGCAGCATCACCTCACACACCACCTACCTGACAGCAGCATCGCCCACACACCACCTACCTGACAGCAGCATCGCCCCACACACCACCTACCTGACAGCAGCATCGCCCCACACACCACCTACCTGACAGCAGCATCACCTCACACACCACCTACCTGACAGCAGCATCACCCCACACATCACCTACCTGACAGCAGCATCGCCCCACACACCACCTACCTGACAGCAGCATCGCCCCACACACCACCTACCTGACAGCAGCATCGCCCCACACATCACCTATCTGACAGCAGCATCGCCCCACACACCACCTACCTGACAGCAGCATCGCCCCACACACCACCTACCTGACAGCAGCATCGCCCCAGACACCACCTACCTGACAGCAGCATCGCCCCACACACCACCTACCTGACAGCAGCATCGCCCCACACACCACCTACCTGACAGCAGCATCGCCCCACACACCACCTACCTGACAGCAGCATCGCCCCACACACCACCTACCTGACAGCAGCATCGCCCCACACATCACCTACCTGACAGCAGCATCACCCCACACACCACCTACCTGACAGCAGCATCACCTCACACACCACCTACCTGACAGCAGCATCACCCCACACACCACCTACCTGACAGCAGCATCACCTCACACACCACCTACCTGACAGCAGCATCACCTCACACACCACCTACCTCACCCCACACACCACCTACCTGACAGCAGCATCACCCCACACACCACCTACCTGACAGCAGCATCACCTCACACACCACCTACCTGACAGCAGCATCACCCCACACACCACCTACCTGACAGCAACATCACCTCACACACCACCTACCTGACAGCAGCATCACCTCACACACCACCTACCTGACAGCAGCATCACCCCACACACCACCTACCTGACAGCAGCATCACCTCACACACCACCTACCTGACAGCAGCATCGCCCCAGACACCACCTGCCTGACCGTAGCATCGCCCCACACACCACCTTCCTGACAGCAGCATCACCTCACACACCACCTACCTGACAGCAGCATCACCTCACACACCACCTACCTGACAGCAGCATCACCTCACACACCACCTACCTGACAGCAGCATCACCTCACACATCACCTACCTGACAGCAGCATCGCCCCACACACCACCTACCTGACAGCAGCATCGCCCCACACACCACCTACCTGACAGCAGCATCGCCCCACACACCACCTACCTGACAGCAGCATCGCCCCAGACACCACCTGCCTGACAGCAGCATAGCCCCACACACCACCTACCTGACAGCAGCATCGCCCCAGACACCACCTGCCTGACCGTAGCATCGCCCCACACACCACCTTCCTGACAGCAGCATCACCTCACACACCACCTACCTGACAGCAGCATCACCTCACACACCACCTACCTGACAGCAGCATCGCCCACACACCACCTACCTGACAGCAGCATCGCCCCACACACCACCTACCTGACAGCAGCATCGCCCCACACACCACCTACCTGACAGCAGCATCACCTCACACACCACCTACCTGACAGCAGCATCACCCCACACATCACCTACCTGACAGCAGCATCGCCCCACACACCACCTACCTGACAGCAGCATCGCCCCACACACCACCTACCTGACAGCAGCATCGCCCCACACATCACCTATCTGACAGCAGCATCGCCCCACACACCACCTACCTGACAGCAGCATCGCCCCACACACCACCTACCTGACAGCAGCATCGCCCCACACACCACCTACCTGACAGCAGCATCACCCCACACACCACCTACCTGACAGCAGCATCACCTCACACACCACCTACCTGACAGCAGCATCACCCCACACACCACCTACCTGACAGCAGCATCACCTCACACACCACCTACCTGACAGCAGCATCACCCCACACACCACCTACCTGACAGCAGCATCACCTCACACACCACCTACCTGACAGCAGCATCACCCCACACACCACCTACCTGACAGCAGCATCACCTCACACACCACCTACCTGACAGCAGCATCACCCCACACACCACCTACCTGACAGCAGCATCACCCCACACACCACCTACCTGACAGCAGCATCACCTCACACACCACCTACCTGACAGCAGCATCGCCCCACACACCACCTACCTGACAGCAGCATCACCTCACACACCCCCTACCTGACAGCAGCATCGCCCCACACACCACCTACCTGACAGCAGCATCGGCCCACACACCACCTGCCTGACCGTAGCATCGCCCCCAGACACCACCTACCTGACAGCAGCATCACCTCACACACCACCTACCTGACAGCAGCATCGCCCCACACACCACCTGCCTGACCGTAGCATCGCCCCCAGACACCACCTACCTGACAGCAGCATCACCTCACACACCACCTACCTGACAGCAGCATCGCCCCACACATCACCTACCTGACAGCAGCATCGCCCACACACCACCTACCTGACAGCAGCATCGCCCCACACATCACCTACCTGACAGCAGCATCACCTCACACACCACCTACCTGACAGCAGCATCGCCCCACACATCACCTACCTGACAGCAGCATCGCCCACACACCACCTACCTGACAGCAGCATCGCCCCACACATCACCTACCTGACAGCAGCATCGCCCACACACCACCTACCTGACAGCAGCATCGCCCCACACATCACCTACCTGACAGCAGCATCACCTCACACACCACCTACCTGACAGCAGCATCACCTCACACACCACCTACCTGACAGCAGCATCACCTCACACATCACCTACCTGACAGCAGCATCGCCCACACACCACCTACCTGACAGCAGCATCGCCCCACACATCACCTACCTGACAGCAGCATCACCTCACACACCACCTACCTGACAGCAGCATCACCTCACACACCACCTACCTGACAGCAGCATCACCTCACACACCACCTACCTGACAGCAGCATCACCTCACACACCACCTACCTGACAGCAGCATCACCCCACACACCACCTACCTGACAGCAGCATCACCCCACACACCACCTACCTGACAGCAGCATCACCTCACACACCACCTACCTGACAGCAGCATCGCCCCACACACCACCTACCTGACAGCAGCATCGCCCCACACACCACCTGCCTGACCGTAGCATCGCCCCCAGACACCACCTACCTGACAGCAGCATCGCCCCACACACCACCTACCTGACAGCAGCATCGCCCCACACACTACCTGCCTGACCATAGCATCGCCCCCAGACACCACCTACCTGACAGCAGCATCGCCCCAGACACCACCTACCTGACAGCAGCATCACCTCACACACCACCTACCTGACAGCAGCATCACCTCACACACCACCTGCCTGACCGTAGCATCGCCCCCAGACACCACCTACCTGACAGCAGCATCACCTCACACACCACCTACCTGACAGCAGCATCGCCCCACACACCACCTACCTGACAGCAGCATCGCCCCACACACCACCTGCCTGACCGTAGCATCGCCCCCAGACACCACCTACCTGACAGCAGCATCGCCCCACACACCACCTACCTGACAGCAGCATCGCCCCACACACCACCTGCCTGACTGTAGCATCGCCCCCAGACACCACCTACCTGACAGCAGCATCGCCCCAGTCACCACCTACCTGACAGCAGCATCACCTCACACACCACCTACCTGACAGCAGCATCACCTCACACACCACCTGCCTGACCGTAGCATCGCCCCCAGACACCACCTACCTGACAGCAGCATCACCTCACACACCACCTACCTGACAGCAGCATCGCCCCACACACCACCTGCCTGACCGTAGCATCGCCCCCAGACACCACCTACCTGACAGCAGCATCGCCCCAGACACCACCTACCTGACAGCAGCATCGCCCCACACACCACCTACCTGACAGCAGCATCACCTCACACACCACCTACCTGACAGCAGCATCGCCCCACACACCACCTACCTGACAGCAGCATCGCCCCACACACCACCTGCCTGACAGCAGCATCGCCCCAGACACCACCTACCTGACAGCAGCATCGCCCCAGACACCACCTACCTGACAGCAGCATCGCCCCAGACACCACCTACCTGACAGCAGCATCGCCCCACACATCACCTACGTGACAGCAGCATCGCCCCACACATCACCTACCTGACAGCAGCATCGCCCCACACACCACCTGCCTGACCGCAGCATCGCCCCACACACCACCTTAGCCAGAACTGTCTTTCTGTGAAATAGGACATGTTTTTAGCAGGTGGTGATCACACGTCAGTACCCCGTCTGGTGGGAGTGCCATGGGTGTGTATGAAAAGCTCTGTGCCACTCACAGTTGTGCGTACGGGAGGGGACACCTTTATCTGACAGATCTCTTGCACCTACAGTAGCATGGAGCAGATGCAAGTGTAGGTACTAATGATAACTGTTGCAATGGTCGGTGTAAAATCAGTGGGCAGCACGGACCCCCGCATAAGCAGAAACTAGTAAATCAGGCTTATCCCAACTATAGACACTTTGGGGGCAATATAATAGGGTCCAAGTTTGCCAGAGTCCAGGGTTTCGGCCTGTTTTTTTAAACTGGCAATCATTTACAAGGTAAAACCAGGTTGTTTTTGCCTTGCAAATGATTGCCACTTTAAAAATACAGTCTCGGCAGTCTCAGACAAAATCCTGGACCTCTGGAAACTCAGACCCTATTACATTTCCCTCCTTGCGTGCTACTCATCCCTAAGGTGAGGAAACAATTTTACACTTTTATTATATGGTTCTAGGTATCTGTAAAATCTATGAATGCAATTCAATAAGACCAGCGCTGTATTAACTTCTGTCTTTTATGTAGACTACAGATTCTGGAACGTACAGCTGCGTGGCTACTAGTTCCAGCGGTGAGACAACGTGGAGCGCTGTACTGGAAGTAACAGGTGAGCATTACACTCACCTTAGCCCAGGTATCTGCTGTTACATAGTCATGTAATGAGTCACTGATCGTGATGTGCTTATCACCAGAATCCGGTGGAGCGCCTGTCAGTAAGAGCTATGATCAGAACGATTTGCCTGGGTCACCACTGAAACCTCAGGTTACGGATGTCAGTAAGAACAGCGTCACTTTGTCATGGCAGCCCGGCACGCCTGGAGGCCTACCTGTGACTTCCTATATCATTGAAGCCTTCAGGTAATTCCGATGACCCATGTGGATGTTTTTTTAATGATCTATAGAAAATAGGACTACAGATTCTGGTGTCTTGGCTGCCTGTAGGACATGACTGTAGCGAATGCACAGAGGTGGCTATAACAAAAGATACAGTATGTGAATGCACAATTTGGACAATGTTTCATGTTTGTGTGACTTAAGTTCAGAAAATCCACTGATCACTACTGCCTTTATTAAACGATTTGATAACGTCAGCTTTAGGGTCATGTTATTATCACATAGTATCCAGCCATTGGCAGCGAACTATACATAGTCCATGCAGAGCGAGAGGTTATATTAAGAAAAGTTTGATCATCAGCCTTTGGTCTGGTACTCTAGACAGTCCAAAGCTGTATCTCCCATCTCTATTGCCATATGTATATGATTGCAGAAACCTAGATGCTTGGAAGAGAGGAAATCTGCATGGGGCCTAGAGCAGCGTAGTGCACCATTGTAGGTTATCCAGTGCATGCTTCTGTTCTAACATGAATCATGAAGGGAAGACCAGGGGATAAACTTTACAGTGACCGACCAGTACATGTAAAACTTCATACCATGGAGTATTAACTAGATGGTTCTAGAAGAGAGATAATGAGGGTAATTCAGACCTGATCGCTCGCTAGCATTTTTTGCAGTGCTGCGATCAGGTCAGAACTGCGCATGCGTATGCACCGCAACGTGCAGGCGCTTCGCACGGGTACAAAGCGATAGGTTCTACGAATAATCCAGTCGCACAACTGATCGCAAGGAGATTGACAGGAAGAAGGCGTTTGTGGGTGGCAACTGACCATTTTCAGGGAGTGGTTGGAAAAACGCAGGCGTGTCCAAGCGTTTGCAGAGCAGGTGTCTGACGTAAATTCCGGCCCCGGACATGCTGAAGTGATCGCAGCAGCTGAGTAAGTCCTGGGCAACTGAGAAACTGCACAAGATCTTTTTGTATCGCTCGGCTGCACATGCAATTGAACACTTGCACAGCTAAAATACACTCCCCGTGGGCGGCGGTTATGTGAACGCTGGATTGCAAAAAACAGCTAGCTAGCGATCAGGTCTGTATTACCCCCAATGGTCACAATAAAGAGTGACTACATAGTGACAACTTCAGATACAGCACCATCTACTGGTCCCCCAGTGCAGCTTCTCAAGTAACACTATTGCAAGTAGCTGTAGTTATATTCGATTCAAGGAGTTTGGAGCATTTACTATGTCTGTCTGGACCTGGTATTTTCTCCTGCTTGTGATCTAGCAGAATAGCTGCTGCCTCCTTCTGTGTGACCCAAGCAATGGCTGCCCTACATTACACTGAACGACTGGGCAGATAGGGCTGTATGGCATCAATGTAGGTGGCTGCTGCGTTCCTTTCTAAATTCGCAAAAAAAGACAATTGTCCAGAAATTATTTTAAAACTACAAGAAGTCACGTAAGCAAAGTTATTTTTTTCTCAGGCAAAAAAAAAATCCTTATTCCTGTTACATATTCAGGTATATACCTTCGTAATCAATCTTAATCCTGTTATGGTAATGGTTATTTAATACTTCCATAACCACTGAACATCTCGGTGACATCCTGACAGATGCTTATTCTGAGACACACATACCGTTAACACAAGTGTACAGCACACGCATCACTGCTTGCATTTACTAGACATGAATCAACAGTAGATCGAGAGCTCCCAATGATCCTTATTGTGTATACATAGCATAGAAAATGCTTTATGTTTTTGGGATGTATTATTAAGATTATCAGATTTGACCGACCTAACCTTCCTAAGCTATTCTACTTAATTACCTTCCATCTACATAGTTCAAACAAAATTTACATGTGTTCTTTCCTCTGATTACCAGGCCAAAATTGCTTCCAACATTGGGCCTAATTCAGACCTAATCGCTGCTGGTCGTTTTCGCACAGCAGCCGATCAGGTCTGAAATGCGCATGCGCGAGCGCCGCAGTGCGCCGGCGCATGCCAGACAGCCGACGGCTGTCTCAGCCCTGTGATCGCCTCTGCCTGATTGAAAGGCAGAGGCGGTCACTGGGCAGGAGGGGGCGGGCCAGCGGCGTTTGCCCGCCATTTAGGGGGGTGGGCCGTGGCAGCTGCGTGATGTCACACGCAGCCATTGCGACCATCACAGCAACGAGTAGCTCCTGCCAGCGCGCAGGAGCTGCGTTGGCAGGGAGCTACTCCTAAAGTACAAAAGTATTGCCGCTGTGTGATGCTTTTGTACTTGTGCGGGCGGGGGGGGAGTCGGGGCGGACTAGCCCTGTGCTAGGCGTCCCCCCGCATGTAAATTTAGCACATCTACGATCATGTCTGAATTAGGCGCATTGCTGTATGGATGATACAGCCCAGTACACACTTTTGAAATGCAGCACTTCTCCATAAAATTAAATTTTCTCTATAGATTGTAAGCTTGCAGAGAATATCCTAGCTTTATATGAATAAATGTTAATTATAATAATAATCATATTAATGTTGAGTAGGGTTATATAACACCCCAAAAATTCTGTTCTTTTATCAACTGCAGCTAACTGTGATTGGGTATAACTATAAACATAAAAACGAATATACAAAATATCTTAACCAACCTCAGTTTCTGGCCGGGATGTTATAAGTCTGAGTTTAGCGGCAATGCGGGATGCCGGCTGAACTCAGACACTTTTTTAAAGGGGCAATCATTTGCAAGGCCAAACCATGCCTTGTAAATGATTGCCCCTTTAAAAAAACATCAGAGTTCGGCCGGCATTCCGCATTCCCGCTGAACTCAGACTTATAACATCCCGGCCTCTGTCCTGATTACACAGGGCCAGTCATATTTAAAAATAATAGAAAGGTTCGCTCCCTCTTATTACAAGGATGTGTGTGAGGTGGAGTTGGCTGCTGCTGGTGGTTCTGGTTTCTGGCTCATGATTGGCCAGTGCTGGGGTTTCCTGCCAGTACAGTCTCCACTCTTGTTTTTAGTCACAATTTCACATGTTTTTATTGTGCATATTAATTTTTCATTAAATATCTATTATTTTAATTGCTGACATCTGTTATTGACACCCAGCAATAGGCTGTCACTGATTTCTGGCGCCACACGAATAAGGGGGAGCGAACCTCTCTATCATTGCCAATTTCTTCAGAGTCTATAGGGGACTCCAATAGCCCCCCCTTCGGGCAGGCCCGGCAATTTCATACAGCGCCATCAACCCTGTCACCCTTCTCTTTTTCACTATATTTAAAAATAAATAAATAATCATCATCATCATCATCATCATCATCATAAAATAGTGTCATTATTATCTATTATTATTGTTATTATTATTGATATTAATAATAATAATAATAAGACCTGTTGTAATAATGAAAACTATCAGAGAAGTGGATTTGCAGACACATTCACCATCTTATAATAGGAGTAGGGATTCTGTGGTACACCAGCGGCTGTCAAACTACACATCCCAGCATGCACTGCTACAGTTTAGCTGGTAAGGCATGCTAATACTGTGACAAGGCATTCTGGGATGTGTAGTTCCACGGCAGCTGGAGTACCAGAGGCTGCCTACTCCTGGTCTATAATAAAACACTTCCCATATGCAATGCACTGTGTAATAAAATATAAATTGATTACAAATGGGTAATTATTTTATTTATTTATTTAGCAAGTTCTAACATGGCCAGTCCAGTGAGGCCAGGTCCAAACTAATGTTTATGGCTTTCATATATAAAATCCCAAGTCCCAGGGCTCTAGTTGCCAGCCCTCCCCTGATTACTGATCTGCCAGACTGTGTTAATGCACAGCCTATACATCATGCAGCCTCACATTGCTTGTGTAGAATTTCCTCTGAATAATGAAAAGTTTTAACACAATATTTCTATTTTCTGCAGCCAATCTGTCAGCAATAGTTGGCAGACGGTAGCAAATCATGTGAAGACCACGCTGTTTACCGTGAAAGGGCTTCGACCAAACACAATATATCTTTTCATGGTGAGAGCTATCAATGCTGAAGGTCTCAGCGATCCAAGCCCGGTGTCAGATCCAGTGAGAACACAAGGTAATGTGACTTAGTGCGCGGAGATAGAGAATCAGCTGAAACACATTATCTCATATCTCATGAGCAACTACATAGGGATAGCTCTGTTACTGCGCATGCTATAAGATGTACAGTATTTAATATGGGGGAGCGTAGTGTAAAGTATACAGAACAATACAGGTTGAGTATCCCTTATCCAAAATGCTTGGGACCAGAGGTATTTTGGATATGGGATTTTTCCGTATTTTGGAATATTTGCATACCATAATGAGAATATCATGGCGATGGGACCTAATACTAAGCACAGAATACATTTATGTTTCATATACACCTTATACACACAGCCTGAAGGCCATTTTAGCCAATATTTTTAATAACTTTGTGTATTAAACAAAGTTTGTGTACATTGAGCCATCAGAAAACAAAGATTTCACTATCTCAGTCTCACTCAAAAAATTCCGTATTTCAGAATATTTGGATATGGGATACTCAACCTGTACTACATGCATGCAGATAGATGGTTTCAGTATGATATGCCGGTTGTCGGGATACCTGTGGGCAGGAGACTTACAGCCGGGATCCCAAAAGCCGGCAAAATGAATGCCTCCTAGATAGATAGCTGGATGGATAGATAGATAGATAGATAGATAGATAGATAGATAGATAGATAGATAGATAGATAGATAGATAGATAGATAGATATTATTTTTTATATAAGATAAATATTAAATAGATAGATAGAAATATAGATATGAGTTAGATATTATATAGATATTATATAGAAAATAGATTGAAGATAGATAGTATATAGAAGATAGATTGATTGATTGATTGATTGATTGATTGATTGATTGATTGATACTGTAGATAGCCAGATAAACAGATATTACATAGAAGATAGATAGATAGATAGAAAGATAGATAGATAGATAGATAGATAGATAGATAGATAGATAGATAGATAGATAGATGTCACAACTGAGGGCTGGTGCTGACCAGGGGGAAGCCTCAGTTGTAGGGGCTGAGGTATATGTGTACCTGGGAGGCAGTACAAGGTTCTTGGACATGCAGGGAACCTTTAGAACAAATGCCCGAAGGCGTGACCAAGACAACGAAGGAAAGTTCAAAGGTTTTATTAAACACAGTTCAGAGGAATACTGATGACTTGGTACTGGTAATAGGAAACACAGTTCAGAGGAATACTGATGATAGCAAACCGATGGTGACTTGGGATCGATGGCGGAACACCGATGGTAACTTGGGATCGATGGCGGAACACCGATGGTGACTTGGGATCGATGGCGGAACACCGATGGTGACTTGGGATCGATGGCGGAACACCGATGGTGACTTGGGACCGATGGCGGAACACCGATGGAGACTTGGGATCGATGGCGGAACACCGATGGTCACTGGAGATCGATGGTGGAACACCGATGGTTACTGGCAGGGCAGAGCACTGCTGGAAGCTGGTGTCGGTAACTGCCAGTCACAGGATGCAATGTTGAGACACTGCAGAGTCAGGCTGTACTGCAGAGAAAGTCCATGGGAGGACTGCACACTGGAATCACTGAAGACAATTGAAGCACTGACATCTTTCCATCCCAGGAACAAGATATTTATACCAGCTGGGAAACAGGGATTGGCTGGCTGATTAACCAGAGACCAGAGTGCAGCTGCTGGGTAATCGGGCTGAGAGCAGAGTGCAGCTGATAGGCTGAAAGGTAACATGTGATTAGGAAAACATGGCTGCGCCCATGTTAGCTTTTGGAGGGAAAGATTGTTTGTAACTTGCATGTGAAACTTAACCCTGATGCTGCCAGAATCACAGTAAAGAGATTAGAAACAATGAGATGCAGCGTGCTGCACACAGACAGTGCAGATGGAATCCAGGCTTGGAACGCTGGGACAGTCTCAGGAGGCATTTGGAAGGTAAATACTGATAAGGAATTACCTGGATCGTGACAATAGATAGATAGATAGATAGATAGATAGATAGATAGATAGATACATAGATAGATAGATAGATACATAGATAGACAGATACATAGATAGATAGATACATAGATAGGACAGGACATAGACAAATAGTTATAATTTAGATGCAGTAGATAGATATCTTAGACTCTGAATGTATGAGAAATCTCCATGGAGAAAAATGAATGATCATACTCCATTCCAAGCTATTAAGCAGAATGAACTTCATTTGTTGGAACGGGAAGCTCGGAAGCTAAATGTACTAGAGGGAATATACAGACAGTAGTAGAGCATTGGCCAATCAGTGGACAGTAGACGGGCCTATTGAATCTTTCACTGTGACCACTGATTGGATGTATTTTATGCTGGTATGAGGTATAGATTGAACAGTTTTCAAATCCCACGTTCTTTTTTTCTTGTCTCTAAGATACAATTTGTGTCCAGCTGGATTAATCATACTTTGGTTACACTCAGGCATTGATCATGAACTTTTTGTTAACATTAAATGCAAAACTCTAGAGTAAGTGTACAGATCACTACCCAATCTACATTGACCAATGGAGGACATTCATTAGTCTAACTGTGAGGACAGAATTTACTGCAATGTTAGAGGCAGACCATTGTGTTTACTTGTGGCAGCTTTGTCTCTTTACTTATTGTATAACTGCAAAACTCAGCATGTCCTGGCAGCCGCCAGTCCTTCCTTTATAGAAATACAAATGTTTTGATTGTATTTGAATTTGCTATGTTACTGGGTACATGCTATGTTTCAGGATGACAGAGACACCCGTTCTTGAAATCAGTTTATTTGGAAAAATATACCCCCCACCCCCCATGCAATCTCAACATTGGCTGACATACCTTCATTCATGATATGCTTCCACACATTAGAGTAGACAATTGTGGATTGTACCTACTTTATATTAGGCATCATATCAGGTATTTTAGGTTTCCTTTGGTATTCTAGCAAGTCTGGTTTGCCAATTCTTTTAGAAAGATCTGGCTGTTCAGTTTGGTACAGTAGTTAGAGCCACGGCCATAATAGAAATTGAAATTTCTGCAGCAAGAGGGAATTTGCCCCCACCCGAACACTTAATAAATAAAATGTAATAAAAGGAACCAGACCCTTATGCAGACCCCTGTGTTTTGGTTTTTGGTTCTAAAGCATCGTCTTGTTTTGGCAAAACCACACTCAGGTGCTTTGGTTTTTGATCTGGATTTCTTAAATTTATAAAAACAGCTAAAATTCTGTAGCTTGGACCTTTTTTTGTTCCTATATTATTATTTACATCAATAACCATAATTTCCAGTTAAGTTTGACCAATTTTGGCACCTGAAATCACGAAGGAGGTATTTACGTGCAATCCAAAACATGCGAGATCCGAACTTGGAGGGAAGCTAAGAGCCAGGACTTGGTTCTACTCGGAACCCCAAAGAGATCCGAGACAGGATTTGGTTAGACTGGGAACCTCAAAGTTCGGATGTGTTCTGTTGTCAGCAAAACTGAACCATCCATCTCTAAAAATATAAATTCCTCCCTGTACCCCTCTCAGATTGGCACCATGGGTGGCTCCAGTTAAATCCTGAAGTTCTCTATTTTAGATTTATTTTCCCCACAGATTCTACTCTATTATCCTTCCGGCCTACTTTTTATGAAACCTACACTATTTTGTTAAAGAAATACAGTACATATATGTACTATAAGAATCAGTTATTTCATAAGACAGTGAGAATCATCATCGTACGGTAATTCATTTATAGGTCACCACATATTCAATAGCGCTGTACAATCACCATTTTATAGCATAAGAGCTCAGACTGCAGTTTGGATTCTGTCAAGTGTTAGACTAGAAACAAAGGGGTCTATTTACTAAACTTTGGACGGAGATAAAGTAGACGGAGAAAAAGTACCAGCCAATAGGCTTCTAACTGTCATTTTTCAAATACAGCGCGTGTCATGGCAGTTAGGACTCAGGAGCTAATTGTCTGGTACTTTTTCTCCATCCAGGGCTTAGTAAATAGCCCCCAAAATTCCAAGATGTTCCGTATGGAGCACATGTTTACGTCCATGTTTACGCCTCACACAGCTGTCCCATTATCCCGGAAAGCATGGTCTGTTCTTGTTCTGCTTCATTTCTTATAAGAAATAAATATTTTACAGACCAAATCTCGGCTTCCACTATCTCTGAGAACAATATCCTGAGAGCAGAAACTTATTGACCAGTGTTATTTACGTCAGGATACCAAACGGAGGCATTTTTATACTGTATTATGTATTTGTGATTTGATTATTTTTATGGAGCAGAGAAGTAAAATTATATATCGCAGGCAAGTGTTGACTCTTGTCATTTACACTAGTCTCCATATTCATTCATTTATTAATTAATTTATTCAAGTTACAGAGTTGTCTGGTGATACAGACAAAAATCAGGTAATGATTCAGTCATTTTTTTTTATGACAGTAATTCACCCCTTTCCACACGCGTTCTGTTTCTGCCCTCAGGGACGTTGTATCATTATTTCATCTCGCTACCCCCGGAGTAGCAAGGCACCCAACCCTTTACACAGCTAACCATGATTACTATGGGCGCAATATGCGCGATAACGGAGATCATTTTAGAAAGGAAATTGGGCATGATAAATCATTTGAATCTCACCCTATGTGTGCTAACCTGAGATTCTAGTCTTAACTGGTACAAGTGTCTGCTAGACGCAGTGCAGGTATGCTGAATGAAAGTACTGCATAAGGACATAGGGGGTAATTGAGAGTTGATCGCAGCAGCAAATTTGTTAGCAGTTGGGCAAAACCATGGGGGTCATTCCGAGTTGTTCGCTCGTTGCCGATTTTCGCAACGGAGCGATTAAGGCAAAAATGCGCATGTGCATGGTACGCAGCGGGCATGCGCTAAGTATTTTAGCACAAAACTTAGTAGATTTACTCACGTCCGAACTAAGAATTTTCATCGTTGAAGTGATCGGAGTGTGATTGACAGGAAGTGGGTGTTTCTGGGCGGAAACTGACCGTTTTCTGGGAGTGTGCGGAAAAACGCAGGCGTGCCAGGATAAAACGCGGGAGTGTCTGGAAAAACGGGGGAGTGGCTGGCTGAACGCAGGGTGTGTTTGTGACGTCAAACCAGGAACGAAACGGGCTGAGCTGATTGCAGTGTAGGAGTAAGTCTCGAGCTACTCAGAAACTGCTAAGGATTATTTAATCTCAATTCTGCTAATCTTTCGTTCGCTATTCTGCTAAGCTAAGATACACTCCCAGAGGGCGACGGCCTAGCGTGTGCAATGCTGCTAAAAGCAGCTAGCGAGCGAACAACGCGGAATGAGGGCCCATGTGCTCTGTAGGGGGAGCAGATATAACAGGTGCAGAGAGAGTTAGATTTGGGTGGGGTGTGTTCAATCTTAAATCTAAATTGCAGTGTAAAAATAAAGCAGCCAGTATTTACCCTGCACAGAAACAATATAACCCACCCAGTGGCGTAAGTTCATCCCAGTTGCCCGGAGGCAAGATAAATATTGATGCCCCCCTATTTCCTATATTAAGATAAATATATGTATGTATGTGTGCGTGCATGCGTGCGTGCGTGCGTGCGTGCGTGTATCTGTGTGTTCTGAAAAAAATGTATATACTGTATTTATACATGTAATTGTCTTTTATTTTAAATCACACATTTCTTAGCAGTCATACCCAGGATTAGAACCCGTGACCTGTTACACTAACAGCAGACACTTTACTGATGGAGCTATTTGCTTCTGTACAGGAAGAATGAGAATTCTAACTATATGTTACGTGTAATTGTCAGAGAAGTAACTTCATATAGTTAGAATTCTCATATTTCCTATACAGGAGCGAACAGCTTCATCAATAAGGTGTCTGCTTCCAGTGTACTAAGTCATGGGTTCTAATCCTGGGTATGACACTTGTAAAATGTGTATCTACAATATAATAAAAAGTGTGTGATTTGTAAGGTGCAGGGACCAGTGAGGAAGTCGGCCACTGAAAAGACAGCGGCAGCTATCAATTAACTTAATTCAGTGGTGTCACAGAATGGGAGGAGAGGTGCCCCCCTTCAGAGCAGGAGCCCGGTGGCAGATGACTCCGTTGCCTCCCAGAGTTCTGCCTCTGAACCCACCCAAATCTAACTCTCTCTGCACATGTTATATCTGCCCCCCCGAGCAGTGCACATGGTTTTTGCCCATCTGCTAACAAATTGGCTGCTGCGATCATCTCTGAATTACCCCCATAATGAACACATGCAGCACTAAGCAATAGTAATACACACAGAGTAGCTTATGTATATCAATTAATAAACTGGAATTAGCAAATTTGGATTGTTGTTAAGGCTTCAGCAGTGCATACAATACCTGGTTAACCTCTGTGAACTTCCTTTTTAGTTGGTTTGATAAAGATGGTCTTTTTCTGCTTTTTCCATACTGTATGTGTGCACTGATAATACATAAAATAGGCAGATTAGAGAGACCAAATGGTCTTTATATGTACTCCGGACCCTTGTCCCACCTTCACATCACCTGACAGAAAGATTTGCTTTTAGATGCTCAATGAATTGACTAATTCTATTCTATAAGGACAGTGATAAAGACAGCAAATATTTTAAAGCTGGAGAAAGTTTAATAACTACGATGGCAAAGATTAAACTGACTTGACTTTGAGTCACAGACTTTTCACACATGGGGGCGCAAACTACCTTCATATTTCACCTAAACAGGGGCATGTCCTAAAAAGGGGGCATGCCCAATCTCCCTATAAAGAATAGGATGTGAAAAATGAAGTGGCCCCGTGTGCTCCACAGGGCACTCCATTATAATGCTGGAGAGGGGGGGGGGGCAGGAGTGGGCGTCGGGGGAGTGCACCCGCTTCCTACCTTGCTTGCAGGAAGTGGATACCTCCTCCTTAGCCAGCACTATCTTTCCAGTGCACTAGAGAGCAGATACTCTGGCACACTCAGAGTCTTTGCTTTCAATGTGCGGACGCCATCTTCCTGAAGATATCATTAGGTAGATGGCACCTCCTGCCTTAAG
Organism: Pseudophryne corroboree; assembly: GCF_028390025.1. Classification (NCBI taxonomy): domain Eukaryota; kingdom Metazoa; phylum Chordata; class Amphibia; order Anura; family Myobatrachidae; genus Pseudophryne; species Pseudophryne corroboree. The sequence continues at coordinate 958,985,152 of NC_086445.1, read as the reverse complement.
TATAGGTATACTTAGGAGGGGGCGGTCAGTGGACCTCCAGCAACCCGTGCCCAGGTAATTAGTGCCCCCTCCCCCCCTCTCGGCGACACTGCACCTAAATGTTTGCACGAGACACGTACACAGCATATGCCAATGGCAAGCACTTATATACTGCCATGCAGGAAGCCAAGGAGATGGCCATTTTTGCACTGCTAAGATGTTTTCAATTTCCTCTTGTTTTAAACAGCTTATTCAGTTTTCGTGCCTAGACAGATTCAATACACCTGTAGCCTTTTTGTGTCTTTATTGGTGGTTTCATTGACTCAAATTGATCCTAATCTATGTTTCTCTGACGTCCTAGTGGATGCTGGGAACTCCGTAAGGACCATGGGGAATAGCGGCTCCGCAGGAGACAGGGCACATCTAAAGAAAGCTTTAGGATCACCTGGTGTGCACTGGCTCCTCCCCCTATGACCCTCCTCCAAGCCTCAGTTAGATTTCTGTGCCCGACGAGAAGGGTGCACACTAGGGGCTCTCCTGAGCTCTTTGTGAAAGTTTTAGTTTAGGTTTATTATTTTCAGTGAGACCTGCTGGCAACAGGCTCACTGCATCGAGGGACTAAGGGGAGAAGAAGCGAACTCACCTGCGTGCAGAGTGGATTGGGCTTCTTAGGCTACTGGACATTAGCTCCAGAGGGACGATCACAGGTTCAGCCTGGATGGGTCACCGGAGCCGCGCCGCCGGCCCCCTTACAGAGCCAGAAGAGCAAAGAGGTCCGGAAAAATCGGCGGCAGAAGACTTTCCTGTCTTCAGATAAAGGTAGGCGCACAGCACCGCAGCTGTGCGCCATTGCTCTCAGCACACTTCACACTCCGGTCACTGAGGGTGCAGGGCGCTGGGGGGGCAGCGCCCTGAGACGCAATAAATCGTTAGAAAACCTTTTATGGCTAAAATAAATGCATCACATATAACTCCTGGGCTATATGGATGCATTTAACCCCTGCCAAAACATACAAGAAAACGGATGATAAGGACGCCGAGAAAGGGGCGGAGCCTATCTCCTCAGCACACTGGCGCCATTTTCCCTCACAGCTCAGTTGGAGGGAAGCTCCCTGGCTCTCCCCTGCAGTCACTACACTACAGAAAGGGGTTAAAAAAGAGAGGGGGGCACAAATTAGGCGCAGTATAAACAATACAGCAGCTATAAAGGGAAAAACACTTATATAAGGTTATCCCTGTATATATATAGCGCTCTGGTGTGTGCTGGCAAACTCTCCCTCTGTCTCCCAAAAGGGCTAGTGGGGTCCTGTCCTCTATCAGAGCATTCCCTGTGTGTGTGCTGTGTGTCGGTACGTTTGTGTCGACATGTATGAGGAGAAAAATGATGAGGAGACGGAGTAGAGTGTCTGTAATAGTGTTGTCACCCCCTGGGGGGTCGATACCTGAGTGGATGTACTGTGGAAATTGCGTGACAGTGTCAGCTTTGTATAAAAGACAGTGGTTGACATGAGACAGCCGGCTACTCAGCTTGTGCATGTCCAGACGTCTCATATAGGGGCTCTAAAGCGCCCGTTACCTCAGATACAGACGCCGACACGGATACTGACTCCTGTGTCGACGGTGAAGAGACAACCGTGATTTCCAAATAGGGCCACACATTGCATGATTGAGGCAATGAAAAAAGTTTACACTTTTCTGATAATATGAATACCACCAAAAAAAAAAAAAGGGATATTATGTTGGTGAGGAAAAACTTCCTGTAGTTTTCCTGAATCTGAGAAATAAAATGCGTGGGTTTCCCCCCGATAACAATTGATAATTTCTAAAAAGTTATTGGCAGTATACCTTTTCCCGCCAGAGGTTAGGGTGCGTTGGGAAACACCCCCTAGGGGGGATAAGGCGCTCACACGCTTGTAAGAACAAGGGCTCTACCCTCTCTTGAGATGGCCGCCCTTAAGGATCCTGCTGATAGAAAGCAGGAGGGTATCCTAAAATGTATTTACACACATACTGGTGTTATACTGCGACCAGCAATCGCCTCAGCCTGGATGTGCAGTGCTGGGTTGGCGTGGTCGGATTCCCTGACTGGAAATATGATATCCTAGATAAGGACAGTATATTATTGCCTATAGAGCAATTAAAAGATGCATTTCTATATATGCATGATGCACAGCGGAATATTTGCCGACTGGCATCAAGTATAAGTGCGTTGTCCAATTATACCAGTAAAGTGGTCAGGTGATGCGGATTCCAAACGGCATTTGGAAGTATTGCCTTAAAAGAGGGGATGTACCCCAGGTCGCCTCTCAAAATAAGATGCCGTATTATCAGGCGCAGGCCTGGTTGGCAAGCGGACAAAAGGGTTCCTCTTTTCTGCTCGTGACAGAGGGAGAGGAAAATGGCTGCAGAGATCAGCCAGTTCCAAGGAACAGAAACTCTTTTCCGCCTCTGCCAAGCCCTCAGTATGACGCTAGGGCTTTACAAGTTCAGGCACGGTGGGGTCCCGTTCTCAATGAATTTCAGTGCGCAGTGGGCTCACTCGCAAGTAGACCCCTGGATCCTTCTGGTAATATTTCAGGGGTACAAATTGGAATTCGAGACGTATCCCCCTCGCCGTTTCCAAACAGGGAGGCAGTTTTGGAAACCATTCACAAGCTGTATTCCCAGCAGGTGATAATCAAGGTACCCCTCCTGCAACAGGGAACGGGGTATTATTCCACACTATTGTGGTACCGAAGCCAGACGGCTCGGTGAGACCGATTTTAAAATCTAAAATCTAAAATCTTTGAACACTTGCATACAGAGGTTCAAATTCAAAATTGAGTCACTCAGAGCAGTGATTGCAAACCTGGAAGAAGGGGACTACATGATGTCTCGGGACATCAAGGATGCTTACCTTCATGTCAAAATTTACCCTTCTCACCAAGGGTATTTCAGGTTATGGTACAGAACTGTCACTGTCAGTTCGGACGCTGCCGTAGGGATGGTCCACGGCACCCCGGGTCTTTACTGAAGTAATGACCGTAATGATGATATTCCTTCGAAGGAAGGGAATTTTAGTTATCCGTTACTTGGACGATTCCCTGATAAGGGTAAGATCCAGGGAACAGTTGGAGATCGGTGTAGCACTATATCAGGTAGTGTTGCGGCAGCACGATTGGATTCTCAATATTCCAAAATCGCAGCTGGTTCCGACGACTTGTCTTCTGTTCCTAGGGATGATCCTGGACACAGTCCAGAAAGAAGGTGTTTCTCCCGGAGGAAAAAGCCAGGGAGTTATCCGAGCTAGTCAGGAACCTCCTAAAACCGAACCAAGTCTCAGTGCATCAATGCACAAGGGTTCTGGGTAAAAATGGTGGCTTCCTACGAAGCAATCCCATTCGGCAGATTCCACGCAAGACTTTCCAGTGGAACCTACTGGACAAATGGTCCGGGTCGCATCTTCAGATGCTTCAGCGGATAACCCTGTCACCGGGGACAAGGGTTTCCCTCCTGTGGTGGTTGCAGAGTGCTCATCTTCTAGAGGGCCGCAGATTCGGCATTCGGGACTGGGTCCTGGTGGCCACGGATGCCAGCCTGCGAGGCTGGGGAGCAGTCACACAGGGAAGGAATTTCCAGGGCTTATGGTCAAGCCTGGAGACATCTCTTCATATAAACATTCTGGAACTAAGGGCCATTTACAATGCCCTAAGTCAAGCGAAACCCCTGCTTCAGGGTCAGGCGGTATTGATCCAATCGGACAACATCACGTCAGTCGCCCACGTAAACAGACAGGGCGGCACGGGAAGCAGGGGGGCAATGGCAGAAGCTGCAAGGATTCTTCGCTGGGCGGAAAATCATGTGATAGCACTGTCAGCAGTGTTCATTCCGGGAGTGGACAACTGGGAAGAAGACTTCCTCAGCAGACACGACCTTCACCCGGGAGAGTGGGGACTTCACCCAGAAGTCTTCCACCTGATTGTAAACCGTTGGGAAAAACCAAAGGTGGACATAATGGCGTCCCGTCTAAACAAAAAACTAGACAGATATTGCGCCAGGTCAGGGGACCCTCAGGCAATAGCGGTGGACGCTCTGGTAACACCGTGGGTGTACCAGTCAGTGTATGTGTTCCCTCCTCTGCCTCTCATACCAAAAGTACTGAGAATCATAAGAAGGAGAGGAGTAAGAACTATACTCGTGGTTCCGGATTGGCCAAGAAGGACTTGGTATCCGGAACTTCAAGAGATGCTCACGGACGAACCGTGGCCTCTACCTCTAAGAAAGGACCTGCTCCAGCAGGGGCCTTGTCTGTTCCAAGACTTACCGCGGCTGCGTTTGACGGCTTGGCGGTTGAACGCCGGATCCTGAAGGAAAAAGGCATTCCAGATGAAGTCATCCCTACCCTGGTCAAGGCCAGGAAGGACGTAACCGCAAAACATTATCACCGCATTTGGCGAAAATATGTTGCGTGGTGGGAGGCCAAGAAGGCCCCTACAGAGGAATTTCAACTGGGTCGTTTCCTCCATTTCCTGCAAACAGGACTGTCTATGGGCCTAAAATTAGGGTCCATTAAGGTTCAAATTTCGGCCCTGTCGATTTTCTTCCAAAAGGAACTGGCTTCAGTGCCTGAAGTTCAGACATTTGTAAAAGGGGTACTGCATATACAGCCTCCTTTTGTGCCTCCAGTGGCACCTTGGGATCTCAATGTTGTGTTGAGTTTCCTAAAGTCACATTGGTTTGAACCACTCACCACTGTGGACTTAAAATATCTCACATGGAAGGTGACGATGCTGTTAGCCCTGGCTTCAGCCAGGCGTGTGTCAGAACTGGCGGCTTTATCATATAAAAGCCCTTATTTAATATTTCATTCTGACAGGGCAGAATTGAGGACTTGTCCTCAATTTCTACCTAAGGTGGTTTCTGCATTTCACATGAAGCAACCTATTGTGGTACCTGCGGCTACTAAGGACTTGGAGGATTCCAAGTTGCTTGACGTGGTCAGGGCCCTGAAAATATATGTTTCCAGGACGGCTGGAGTCAGAAAATCTGACTCGCTGTTTATCCTGTATGCACCCAACAAACTGGGTGCTCCTGCTTCTAAGCAGACGATTGCTCGTTGGATTTGTAGTACAATTCAGCTTGCACATTCTGTGGCAGGCCTGCCACAGCCAAAAATCTTAAAATGCCCACTCCACAAGGAAGGTGGGCTCATCTTGGGCAGCTGCCCGAGGGGTCTCGGCTTTACAACTTTGCCGAGCAGTTACTTGGTCAGGAGCAAATACGTTTGTAAATTTCTACAAATTTGATACCCTGGCTGAGGAGGACCTGGAGTTCTCTCATTCGGTGCTGCAGAGTCATCCGCACTCTCCCGCCCGTTTGGGAGCTTTGGTATAATCCCCATGGTCCTTACGGAGTTCCCAGCATCCACTAGGACGTCAGAGAAAATAAGAATTTACTTACCGATAATTCTATTTCTCGTAGTCCGTAGTGGATGCTGGGCGCCCATCCCAAGTGCGGATTGTCTGCAATACTGGTACATAATTATTGTTACCAAAAAATTCGGGTTATTGTTGTAGTGAGCCATCTTTTATAGAGGCTTCTCTATTATCGTGCTGTTAACTGGGTTCAGATCACAAGTTGTACGGTGTGATTGGTGTGGCTGGTATGAGTCTTACCCGGGATTCAAAATCCTTCCTTATTGTGTACGCTCCTCCGGGCACAGTATCCTAACTGAGGCTTGGAGGAGGGTCATAGGGGGAGGAGCCAGTGCACACCAGGTGATCCTAAAGCTTTCTTTAGATGTGCCCTGTCTCCTGCGGAGCCGCTATTCCCCATGGTCCTTACGGAGTTCCCAGCATCCACTACGGACTACGAGAAATAGAATTATCGGTAAGTAAATTCTTATTTTTTTCTTCCAATTAAAGAAAATATTCATTCCAATAATTCAACTGTTTAATCAATTAATGATGAAGTATTCAATAATATGCTAGCCAGTATTATAACTGCTGTAATCTTTTCTTTATCAGACATAAGCCCAACTGTGCAAGGAGTAGATCATCGGCAAGTGCAGAAGGAGTTGGGAGATGTGATTGTTCGGCTGCATAATCCTCTGGTCCTCTCACCCACCACTATTCAGGTTTCCTGGACGGTAAGAGCGATAAAGTACAAATTACAATCTTGTGGTTTGACAACACAATCATCACAACACATCATCAGTAACTAAGGCCCTTATTCCGAGTTGATCGCTCACTAGCTATTTTTAGCAGCCGTGCAACTGCATAGTCACCGCCCACGGGGGAGTGTATTTTCGTTTTGCAAGTGTGCGAACGCCTGTGCAGCCGAGCGGTACAAAAACATTTTGTGCAAAACAAGACCAGCCCTGTAGTTACTTATTCTGTGCGATGATTGCAGCGACGAAGGTCCCGGAATTGTCGTCAGATACCCGCCCTGCAAAGGCCTGGACACGCCTGCGTTTTTCCAAATACTCCCTGAAAACGGTCAGTTGACAGTGACACCCATAAACTCCCACTTCCTGTCAATCTCCTTGCGATCAGCTGTGCGAATGGAATAGTCGCTATAAGCAGTGCAAAACAACAAGGCTCTTTGTACCTGTACGCCGCGCATGCGCATTGCGCCCCATACGCATGCGTAGTTTTGCCATTTTTTAAAATGATTGCTTCGCAGTGAACATCGACAGCTAACGATTAACTCGGAATGACCCCCAAATAACAGACAGCTATTGGAAGTATATGAGTAGACCATGTTGGAAGGATAGCTTTCAGAAAAGTCACAGCTCACATTCAGCATTTATGTGTAACACCGATATAAAGCGCACGTGTTGGCGTGGCATTGTTGGTATGTTGTTGGATGAGACTTTTATTTATGAAACTGCAGCCAATCACTTCACTCTGGCTCAGTGAGAAACACTTTGAGGGGTTGGCTACTTTTTCTTAACTCTTTTTGATAGCTTCTTAAACCATATTCAAGCATTTACCTATTATACATTATGTGTAGTACCCTTGTATAGCCTGTATGATGATGTCTGAGCTGGATTTCTCTTTGTGTTGAGTTCTTGTTGTGACTTCTGTATTTAATCAATATGTCCTTGACAGCTGCCACACCACTGATGGCCAAAGTGTCATATACCACAGTGCCACTCACTAGTGATGTTGCCTACTGTGCCGACCTGACCGTCACTGTGCCTCTCACTAGTGATATTATCTACTGTGCCGACTTGACCCCATCACAGTGCGTCTAACTAGTGATGTTTCACACTGTAGCGTCCTGAGAACGTCAGAGTGCCTCTCACTAGTGATGTTCCATACTGTATTGACCTACCACGTCACAGTGCCTCTCACTAGTGATGTTCCATACTGTATCGACCTACTACGTCACAGTGCCTCTCACTAGTGATGTTCCATACTGTATCGACCTACTACGTCACAGTGCCTCTCACTAGTGATGTTCCATACTGTAGCATCCTGACAACGTCACAGTGCCTCTCACTAGTGATGTTCCGTACTGTATCGACCTACCACGTCACAGTGCCTCTCACTAGTGATGTTCCTTATTGTAGCAACCTGCCACGTCTGGTGCCTCTCACTAGTGATGTTCCATACTGTATCAACCTACCACATCAAAGTGCGTCTCACTAGTGATGTTCTACACTGTAGCGTCCTGACAACGTCACAGTGCCTCTCACTAGTGATGTTCCATACTGTATTGACTTGAGCACGTCACAGTGCCTCTCGCTAGTGATGTTCCGTTCTGTATCGACCTACCACATCACAGTGCCTCTCACTAGTGATGTCCCTTATTGTAGCGACCTACCACGTCACAGTGCCTCTCACTAGTGATATTCCTTATTGTAGCGACCTACCACGTCACAGTGCCTCTCACTAGTGATGTTCCTTATTGTAGCGACCTACCACGTCACAGTGCCTCTCACTAGTGATGTTCCTTATTGTAGCAACCTACCACGTCACAGTGCCTCTCACTAGTGATGTTCCTTATTGTAGCAACCTACCACGTCACAGTGCCTCTCACTATGATGGAACATATCACTGTGCTGACCTAAAGATTGTGTTTCATACAGTATGTGAATATAAATAAAATCACAAGCTCATAAAATAAACATGTTATACTGAGTTATATATTTCTGTTATAGCAAAAAACAAATATTGGGGGGAGATTTATTGGATAAAAATTTGAAGACAGACAACTTCTATAATGTCTTTAAGTCCGCTGTCAGGACTATTTCATTATCAAGCATAGAGTTAAAGTTCTGCAAATACATTCTGTTTAACTCACAGCAGAGAGAATGTGTTACCATTTATCCAGCATCCTGTTGCTGCTTTTCTAGTATTGATTTTGTCACATTAAAAAACTGTAGTAAAGCAGCGAAGAAATCTAACATATTCGGAGCATAAAGATCTAAAAATAACACGAGCTGTGCCAAATATTAGCAATGTACCAGGGTTTAATAAACAGCATATATATTATACACATGGACACACACATAAGCACGTATAGCTGTATGTAAGCACTGTTCTTGTCAGTAAGTAAAATCACATCTAAATCACGTTATAGATTAAAGTAGTAAAATATCCATAAAGTTCATGCGTGCATACATTCAATGTTGTTTTATCAACGCAACCGAATCATTGTAGTATGGAATGATGTGCTGTACTATTAACTGGTTGCTCAATATACTGATCAGTAACAAGTAATCAATAGCAACTGCGGACAGTGTGCTGCTCTTTGTGTTCTACTGATGAGCGTGTCTAGGGGGCTGATTCTGCTGCCGCTTTAGAAAACACATACAGAAAACGTAATAAATCGGTTGTTATTGAAGTGATTATACCCCTTAATATATGCAAACGTATCTATGAAATAACAGACAACAACATCAGGAGTTGGCTGCAAATTGGTGTCCAAACTCAATCTTTGGTGTGCGACTCTCCAATATCAGACACACCATTGAGGAGAGGAGAGCGCACCCATCTAAAAAATCACTGACAACTCATCTAAACAGCCGTTCTTAATGCCACCACAACACAAAACATAACACAACAGCAAAATTGGGAAGGAGGGGGAGTCTCCGGCAGCAAGAGCAAGTAATTTGGCAGAAAACCCTATTATGATCTGAGAGAACCCATGCCTCAATCTGTGATAGGCTGACAGTACACAATCTCATCACCACATTAACGCATAAAACGGAAATAACTAATATTTAGAGCAGGGGTTCTCACACTCAGTCCTCAGGACCCCACACAGTTTACGTTTTCCAGGTCACCCAGCAGCTGCACTGTGTTTCACCAACTGTCACATTTTAAAAATCCACAGGTGACCTGGAAAACGTGAACTGTGTGGGGTCCTGAGGACCGAGTTTGAGAACCTGTGCTTTAGAGGGACCCCACACTCACAACATTGTGGTTTAATTTAAGATGGGTACACACCTATACAATCCATGGCCCAATGACCTGATATCGGATGAAAGGGCTGAGGCTTTTATAGGTGTGTATGCAGGTCAGTTGCAGGAGTGTTATCCTATAAACGGCTTTATAACGCTCCTGCAGCGGTCTGCACTGGGTTGTCACATCTCATGTGCTGTTTAACACTTATGTTGCCCGATCCCATAGAAGCCCATACACACTGAGCCATATATAGCACAGTGTGTCCGGCACTAACAAGGGCTCAAGCTGGGGATACAGTCATTGGCTGATTGGGAGCGTTATTGTTGTTCTAAAATACTGTATAATAAAATTGCCCGTTGTTGACCTAAAACTAAATCCAATGAAGACTGACTAGTATTCCATGGAATGGCACAGCGCAACTAAATGTCAAAAATTATACTGGCAGAATCAGCTTCAATACCTATTGTATTTCAACGCTTTCAGATCAAGCAGCCCCTTTCTTTGTTATAGCACACCAATAAATCCTGGAAGATTTTACAACAGAGCTAAAAACAAAATGTCACTTGTGCAAATAGCATTCCAGTTCTAATGTATCGTTCAGAAAGTCCTAATGTACATAAACAATTAATTGATGGGAGACGAAGATGGATATAAACAATTTTGTCTGATTTACAGTCTTCCTTGATCTGGAAAACATCTGTTAAATGTTCTTCTTAAAAACACAGCTTGTTTTGTTCAGTATTAAGAGGGTATTACTGTGAGTTGCTTCCATTTCTTTGCGTGCATTTATTTAAAGTTAAGACAGAGAAGTTTTGAAAATAGGCTGTTAATGCGCAGCGACATATGTTGCAGGAATCTTAACAGTGACACATTTTTTGCAATTAAGTTTACACAGCTTGCAGACATTTACATGTGTGTCTACAACAAATGTTGATGGTAATAATGATATTTTGCACGTAGCACATATTTAAAGCAGCAAATCCACTTATAAGGTTTTTTTTTTTCATTCTTAAAGAACAAGCTAAGTAACTAAATAGGCATTTGGCCTTGAACTTTCAAATCATTGCCTCCATTTCAAAATCTCTCTGGAGGGATGAAAAGTATGCCTGCCAATCTCTATGTGAAAGAAGATGGGAGAGAGACAGGGAGAAGATTTTACTGTACACAGAGCAGATAGAGCTCACTACATAATGTGCCACGTGACTGTGGTTGTCGTAGTTCCTCTAATATCCCGCTGAAATGTATGTGATTCTACAAAGGGAGGTTGGTTTTATGTGGGTTGGTGTGTCCCCTTGTTCTAAAAGTCCTCTTATTTTTAAGATACTCTTCTTCATCTTCTTTCTCTTCTCCTTCTCCTCGATCCCTTCTCTCCTGTAAAGTTTTCTGATAAGTTTAATTATAGAGCATATGCACCTGTTAGTATCCCTTCTCTGATTTATTGGAGATGGAGAGGCCGATGCAGAATTCCATGCATATCGGGTGCATATACTGTATACTCGCATAGTGTGCTTGGACCTAAACGCAGACATTCCCCTGCATACTGAGTAGTCTTTGTGACTGTCCCTAACCTAGACTTGGTTACAAAATTTCTCGCAAGTGTGACCAACGCTCCACTTATATGAATAATACGGGGGTGGCAGCAGTACGTGTGAGAGGCTAAACCCAAATGCCTCCAATAATTAGCATATGTCAAAGAAATTACACAACTGCGCCTGCATGCATATAGAATGACATAAATAAGTGATTTAAGTGAAAAAAGGGGATCACAAAATGATATTTGTAAAATTAACTGACATTTATTCTTATAGATGTTTATAATAAAATAAAAAATAATAAAAATTGAAAAAAGAAGATGCAAAAAACAAAAAACACCTTTTAATACAGGCAAAATGTATGTCAGAATATTTATATAATAACAGGTCAGACTAATCTTCCTGCACCTGTGTAATATGAGAAAAACTTTGAAAAAAACTTTGAAAAAAGACTTGAAAAAATGAAGTTCCAAATGTCTGGTATGAAGAGAATGTGGCGTCCCACCTCTTTTCCACCTTGTTGTGGCTAGTTAGGTAGTATACTGCAGATATACTACCTAACTAGCCACAACAAGGTGGAAAAGAGGTGGGACGCCACATTCTCTTCATACCAGACATTTGGAACTTCATTTTTTCAAGTCTTTTTTCAAAGTTTTTTTCAAAGTTTTTCTCATATTACACAGGTGCAGGAAGATTAGTCTGACCTGTTATTATATAAATATTCTGACATACATTTTGCCTGTATTAAAAGGTGTTTTTTGTTTTTTGCATCTTCTTTTTTCAATTTTTATTATTTTTTATTTTATTATAAACATCTATAAGAATAAATGTCAGTTAATTTTACAAATATCATTTTGTGATCCCCTTTTTTTCACTTAAATCACTTATTTATGTCATTCTATATGCATGCAGGCGCAGTTGGTTACAAAATTGTCACCTTGATCAGTGCACACTCACATCAGCTCTATCCTTGGTGCAAGACAGCTGTCTAAAACCAGGCATGCCCACAAATCTGCATAGCCGGCAAATATACACCCTCATCATGCCCTCGCTAAACTTTGCGTACATGTGAACACCCCATTTGCTACCCAGTTAAAGCCGTTCAGCTTCAAAAGATGATGAGAGACTGAGTTGAAACTCAAGATCCATCCACAAATCAGACTTGTGTGCAACTCTGAATCAAAGCCAGGGGCTCCTGAACTCTCCACAGTACTCAAGGTGAGGACTTACCAGTGACCTATAAAGTGACAGCTTCCTGCTACTAGTACACCTTCCAGTACACCCGAGTATTCAATAGCCTGGGTTCTGGGGGGGGGGGGGGGGGGTATAGCCACAGAAGTGGACGTGGCTAGAACCTCTCATCCTTGGGTTCAGCTATGTGGCGAGGGACAGGATCAATTTCTGTTTCTCCACATATTTTATGATTAGCAATTAACTCTGACGCTGCCGGCCAGTAGAGCACAATGTCAAGTTATTGGTAAATTAAGGCGATTAAGGGTTTTCCTATTGCTGCAATAAGAGATAGTGGAAAACCAGCCCTTCTGTCTCCTGTCCTTAACTGCGTTCTTTCAGTGTCACAGATATTGTTAAATATAATCCATGAAACCATGTGCACTGGCAAGTATAAAGTAGGCTTATGTTGTAGAGCTATCTGTATATATAGTATACATTGTTCCCCAAGCTACCACAGCACTCTTTCTCTCTGCAATGACTTTAACGCACTAATGAGTCTCAAGTGACTTGTTATCTCCTGATATAAATCCCTGGCTATTCTCATGACTTCATTATCCATGTGTAGGAGTATTATACATGTAAAGAATCCACTATTCTTTTTATCCTCCGATCACAAATCTGGCAAAACACAGTTTATGTTCTCCATGTACTATACTTGCATTGCGACGTCTACTCTCAAGAGTTTGATCACTGTAGATGCTTCAGCTTTAGTGAGATCCTATACTGTATGTACAGATACGTTACATTAGTGCTTTCTCAGTGACCAGCTTGGCCCGTTCTTGTTATAGGGGGTCATTATGACCCGATCGCACACTGCAGTTGTTCGCAGTGCAGCGATTGGGTTGGAACTGCGCATGCGCCGCCGCCGCAGTACGCCGGCGCATGCCAGACGGCTGACGGCCATCGTTACCTAGCGATTGCCTCTGCCTGATTGACAGGCAGAGGTGGTTGTTGGGCAGGAGGGGGCGGCACAGCTGCATTTGTCCGCCGTTTTCAGGGCGCGGTCCGGCCAACGCAGGCGTGGCTGGACCGTGCGGGGGGCGGGTCGCAGCGGCTGCGTGACATCACACGCAGCCGCTGCAACACGGCCCAGCGACGAGTAACTCCCGGCCAGCTGCAGGAGCTGCGCTGGCTGGGAGCTACTCTTCAAGTACAAAAGCATCGCCGATGTGCGATGCTTTTGTACTTGTGCGCGGGGGATGGGGGGGCGGACTGACATGCGGGGTGGACAAGCCCTGTGCTGGGCGTCCCCCCGCATGTCAGTGTAAGTGATCGTAGCTGTGCTAAATTTAGCACAGCTACAATCAACTCGGAATGACCCCCATAGTGCTAATGAGAATGGGATGGGCTTCTTGCCAACTCTTAGACTCTGAAATATTATTTACACAATGCTACACACTATGAGGATATGAGCAGGATTAAGAAGACGTCACGAACCAGTAGGCAAATTATTAGACAATGTCACAAAGAGGGGTCTGGGCCCCGAAAGCTAAAAACTGGGTGTGTACTAAAGATGTGCAAGGTGGTTTTACCTAGGCAGAGACAATACCGCACCCTGGAAAGGAGCATTGCTTGTATGCCCCTAAATACGGCCCTACATGAGAAAAAGGGTTTAGTATGAAAAACCTACAATCAAAATCCTGACGTCAACATACAGTACTGACAACAATTGATCGACGGTCAAAAGCCCGACAAGGTCAAAATACCAACATTTAAAATACCAACAGGGTCAAAATACCAACATTTAAAATGTCGACATGTCAAAAAGTCGACACAAGGTTTTTCCCCGTTGTATTTTTTGGGTGTGAATGTCGACATGGACACGGTATAAGTGTACTGCGTCCCCTTGCATGGTTTGCTGCGCTCACACCTTGTCAGAGTTTTGACCTTGTTGGGATTTTGATCCTTGTTGGGATTGTGACCGTCAGGCAGTGGGTGGATTTGGAATGGATTGTAGGTAAATTGACCGAATCCCAATAAAAAGGTTGCGATAAGGTTGCCTAACCCTCAGGGCCGGCAACACAAATCTTGGGGCCCAGTACAGTGATGTCTCTGGGCCCCCCTCAGATTTTAAATATATATAAATATATATTTAAATATATATATATATATATATATATATATATATAAAGTCCAGAGGTGAAGCGCACACACTTAAAGGATGTTAGAAGGGTGCCGTGTCAATTGTTATTGATACCATAGTTCC